>NC_091752.1:72589979-72617479 GCF_043380555.1 Nothobranchius furzeri
GACATAAAGCATGGATAATCATCTCCAAGTCCCATTCTGAAGTAAAAGCTCTCAATTTGGAAATGTTTCTCAAATGATAAAAGCAGTTCTTTACTAAATGTTGTGAGTGGCAGCTCAAAGACATGGACTGGTCAAAAAGAACACCAAGGTTTCTGAGACTGGTCTGGACTGAGGAGCTCAGCGAACCGAGGTGTTGTTTGATTAAAAGCACTTTCTGTTCCGGAGCGATGATCAGTGTTTCGGTCTTACTTGAGTTCAGCTGAAGACAGTTACCGGCTAGCCAGTCCTTAATACGCTCAATGCAATCAAGTAGATCAGCTAGCTTGTTAAACTCTGTGTCCTAGAGAGAGCAGTACAGTTGAATGTCATCTGCATATAAATGGTAGGACACATTAGTAAAGCTTCTGATAATCTCCCCAAGAGGGAAAATATATAAAAGAAACAAAATTGGGCCAAAGACCGAGCCCTGGGGAACACCATGAAGCAAAGATGTGACTTCAGACCTAATCTTGTTTACACATAAAGAGAATGTTCTGTTATTTAAATAGGAAGAAAACCACTTCAGAACCGTACCAGAAAATCCTAAGTCATTGTGTAGTCGGTGTAACAGAATTTTATGGTCAACCGTGTCAAAAGCTGAAGACAAATCCAATAAAACCAGTACAGTATACTAGCCAGAGTCTGCCGCCATCAGTACATCATTAGATACCCTTAAAAGGCCTGTTTCAGTGGAATGCATCTTACGAAAGCCTGATTGGAACTTGTCTAAAACATTATTAAGGTCCAGAAAAGTAGTCAGCTGCCCTGCCAACAACTTCTCCAGAACTTTAGCCAAAAAAGGGAGTTTTGAAATTGGCCTATAGTTGCCAGGTTCAGATGGGTGCAAATTGGGCTTTTTCAAAATAGGGCTTAAGGCTGCTTGTTTGAAGTAGCTTGGAACTGACCCAGTAGAAAGCGAAATGTTAAAGAGTTTGGCGATGTGTGGGCCAACAGCACCCCAAACTTTCAAGAGCAGTGATGAGGGAACTACATCTAATGGGCCGGAAGAAGGCCTCATCTTTTCCAGAGCAGCTTTTATGTCCTCCACAGTAACAGGAATAAATGAGGACCACAAGCTATCTGAGTGACCAGTATTAGTTTAAGACAGGGGATGGAGTAACACTAGCCCAGTATTAGTTTAAGACAAGGGATGGAGTAACACTAGCCCAGTATTAGTTTAAGACAGGGGATGGAGTAACACTAGCCCAGTATTAGTTTAAGACAGGGGATGGAGTAACACTAGCCCAGTATTAGTTTAAGACAGGGGATGGAGTAACACTAGCCCAGTATTAGTTTAAGACAGGGGATGGAGTAATACTAGCCCTAATGTCATCAACTTTTGTTACAAAAAAGTTTGAAAATCTGTTGCAGTCCACAGTAGAAAATACAGGTACCATGGACGCTGGCGGTGAAACAATTTTACTGATGGTGTCAAACAAGGATTTAGGGTTTTTCCTGTTCATGTTCACAAGGTTAGAAAAGTATGAAGACCTGGCCTGTTTAATCAACTCGTTGAGCGATGAGATCAACTGTTATAGATGCAATCCGTGGACCTCAAGTTTTGTAGATTTCCACAAACGTTCCACCTTACGGCAAGATCTCCTAACCAGCTTGATGTTCCAAGGGATAGTGTTTTTAGAAAAAGATATTTGTTCCCTAACTGGGGCAACCTCGTTTAGAAGGGACAAACAGTGACTATTAAATGAGTCAATAAAATGATCAGCATCACTGTGACCATCAAAACGTTCTGACTCAAACAGATTGGAGACATTTTCAACAGCAGTTTGACTTATAATTCGCCTTTGGGAAATTACTTAATGAGGTTTACTTTCTAATTTAAAACAGATTAAAATCCACACAGCAGTGATCAGTAAAATGAACATCCACAACCCTCAGCTCGTCTATATTAAGGCTAAAAGACAAAACTACATCTAAGGTATGGCCTTTCGAATGTGTAGAGCCAGACACATGCTGTTTAAAATGAAATGACTCAGTGAGATTCAGTAGCTCTGATGCTGTCTTGCAAGAAGGATTATCAATATGAATGTTCATATCTCCAAGGATTAAAACATTCTCAAGTTTAATAACACCGGACAAGAACTCTGAAAATTCATCTAAACACCTGCGTGCAGGACCAGGAGGACGATAAACTAAAACACAGTAAAATGAGTCAGTTTTCCTAACCTTAACTATTTGCAGCTCAAAGGAGTTGTATGAGGGTTGGTTCATAAACCATCAGGAGAAGCAGTCCCTGTAGATAAGAGCGAGTCTGCCACCTCGCCGCTCGGTGCGCAGGGTCCCAAACACAGAACAGCCAGGTGGCCACAACTCATTTAAAAGCATGTGATCTTGTTCCCTCTGCCAAGTTTCTGTCAAAAACATTAAATCCAGACGTTCTTCATTAAACATATCTCCAAGGATGAAAGTTTTATTCGCTATGGAGCGAACGTTCAGCAGGGCGATCCTTGCCGTCTTTGCGCACTGGGCCGCTGATGCGCTCTGGGCAGGTTGGCACCGCACTGGAGAGCAGGCGCCATTCACACATTCCGCCTGGTAGGGGGCAGCTCGGAGGATCCGCTCACGGGATGTATGGAACCGGCTACGTTGGGACGGGAAAGTCCGGTGCGAGAGCCACGATCGCGGCACCGCATGGGACAGCACTGGCGCCTCCACGGGACCACATTGTGGTGCATAGACTGGCACCAGTCGGAGGCATCACTTACTCATTGCAAATCTGGACTCACTCCATACAGATGTTTTCCCATAATGTTTTCTTAGCCTGGACTGGATTCCAGCTCTAGATCCACGCTTCCTTCTCCATCCACGGCGGCTTGAGGGCCGCGAGCATTCCCGTGCTGGCGTGGCACAAACAAAAGTTGGAGAGAAAAATTCGACATACCTGTCCCAGGTAACACAAGCTATCTGCATATGCTCCTTAATGCGGAAAAGTGTGTGCCGATCTTAATGGTATTGACTGACAGCTGAGACACAGTTTGTTGACAAACTTGATAAGGCGACAAATATAATCAAACCGATCACCAACATGCAAGAAAGTGATGACGAAGCACACAGAGCAGAGGCCTAGCCTAACACAGGCGCCTTCATGCCCAGACCTGTGGGAGAAGTTCTTCTCCACCCGTAGATCTACATCAGACTCATTTTTAAGATGGCTGCCTCACACACTTGTTTGATGTGGTTAGTAGCTGAAAGTCTTTCACACACTTTCTGTGCTAATAGATGCGTGGATCTCGTGAGGTCTGACATGAAGCAGACATTCATTTACAGGAAACCCTTACAGGCTGCTTAAGCTTTAAATGTTGTTGTTTTATAGCTAATTGTGTAGAAAAGTATAAACTCACTTAATCCCTTAATTATCACTCGTGTGGGATATTTCTCTCTTGGGTCTGGCCTTGCTGTGGCGAGAGGGCTTGCGTGTTCCAGTGACCCTGGAGAGCGATACCATCGGGAGCTTGCTCCTGGTAGGGTCCCCCTTGGCGGGCCAGTCTCCAAGGTAGGTTCCAGACAAACAAAGACCCCAGCGTGCCGGTACACTGTGAGGCAGCAGCCCTGCCAACCGACTGTCCTGTGGAGGGCTATCAACCCACCCAGGACAAATCCCCTGTTACAAAACCTACCAGAGAAAGAATCTGGACTGCCCAACACGATAATGGACCCATGCCTGGCCCCAACCAACAAGAATGGATCAACCTTCATCACAGAACCGGTGTGGCCACGTGGAATGTCCGGCCCAGCTCAAGCTAAAGCTGCAAGCCAACCAGCACGCCAAGACTCAGCCCCACCTGGACCCTTCACTACTCTGTGTGCAACCACAAAGGCATCCCACTGCTCTCCATCCCCAGCAAGCTCTTTACCATGATCCTGCTCACCCGTGCTCTGCCGGCCATCAGGAGCAGCCGCCGCCCCAGAAGTCTGGCTTCATGCCCAGCCGTTCCACCATAAACCACATCTCCACCGTTCGTCTACTGATCGAGAAGATTCATGAATTCTGTGTGGTAATACGAGTGATAATGCTGCTGGGATCCATAACTGTATCTGCTCAGCAGCAGGTCCTCAAGTCAACTTAAAGTTGCGCACAGTTTTCTGCTACATTTTTATATGAATCCCAAAGCTTGCGTGGAAAGTTGCTTACGCAGTTTTCCGATAGGAAAAAAATTCCAGAGGATCCTCGCTCAGTAAGTAAGCAGCCATCCACCACGACTCACAGGGGACGGAGAAGCACGCACACACACACACCTTAACACCCCCCCCCCCCCCCCACCCACCCACCCCATCTGGATTCTGGACATTTTCCAGTTTGAAGGACACTTATTGGTTCTAGAATTGGGGTTGTTATTTGGTCCTCGAGCCCTTCTCCCCACAGCGACTTACTGACTAACTTCAGAATTTGGACATTGGATTCGGGAATTGTAAGACTTTAAAGTTAGACAGAAGCAGCAACGGAGAGAGAGGAATGCCAACAGACGGCTCCTTATCACCAGAGCACAAGCCGCACATGCCTTTAGAAGGTTTGAACACTCATGACTACGGCAGAACCGGAATGCTGTGGAACGTTCGTTGTTCCAGCATATTTGCGCGAGAGCCAAAGCAAACACGTACCACATTTATATTTCACACATTTCTTCCGTACTTTAGCAGCGAGACTAAAATCATCTTTAGAGATCATCGGACCAGTTTGAGGCGTGGCTTGAAATGACAGACCATCATCGTGCCACTCTGGGAAGTCTGGTTTGAAATCTTGGATCATCTCGCTCCCCTGAATGTCACCGTCACACACAAGCTGCTAGGATCTGGTCAATGAATATCAGGATTTAGTTTTACTTAGAAATGTCTTAGCTACATGTGCTATAATTTAAGATAACGTTCCCATTCTGTGTTTGAGCTGATATCCAAACACTTTGTCTCAGTCACACTCCGAGCCCCGAACACGGAACAGGACGGAATCACACTCCGAGTCCCGAACACAGAACAGGACGGAATCACACTCCGAGTCCCGAACACGGAACAGAACGGAATCACACTCCGAGTCCCGAACACGGAACAGGACGGAATCACACTCCGAGTCCCGAACACGGAACAGGACGGAATCACACTCCGAGCCCCGAACACAGAACAGGACGGAATCACACTCCGAGTCCCGAACTCGGAACAGGACGGAATCACACTCCGAGTCCCGAACACAGAACAGGACGGAATCACACTCCGAGTCCCAAACATGGAACAGAACGGAATCACACTCCGAGTCCCGAACACGGAACAGGACGGAATCACACTCCGAGTCCCGAACACAGAACAGGACGGAATCACACTCCGAGTCCCGAACTCGGAACAGGACGGAATCACACTCCGAGTCCCGAACACAGAACAGGACAGAATCACACTCCGAGTCCCGAACACGGAACAGAACGGAATCACACTCAGAGTCCCGAACACGGAACAGGACGGAATCACACTCCGAGCCCCGAACACAGAACAGGACGGAATCACACTCCGAGCCCCGAACACGGAACAGGACAGAATCACACTCCGAGCCCCGAACACAGAACAGGACGGAATCACACTCCGAGTCCCGAACACGAAACAGGACGGAATCACACTCCGAGTCCCGAACACGGAACAGGACGGAATCACACTCTGAGTCCCGAACACAGAACAGGACGGAATCACACTCCGAGTCCCGAACTCGGAACAGGACGGAATCACACTCCGAGTCCCGAACACAGAATAGGACGGAATCACACTCCGAGTCCCGAACACGGAACAGAACGGAATCACACTCCGAGTCCCGAACACGGAACAGGACGGAATCACACTCCGAGTCCCGAACACGGAACAGGACGGAATCACACTCCGAGCCCCGAACACAGAACTGGACGGAATCACACTCCGAGCCCCGAACACAGAACAGGACGGAATCACACTCCGAGCCCCGAACACAGAACAGGACGGAATCACACTTCGAGTCCCGAACACGGAACAGGACGGAATCACACTCCGAGTCCCGAACACGGAACAGGACGGAATCACACTCCGAGCCCCGAACACGGAACCGGACGGAATCACACTCCGAGCCCCGAACACGGAACAGGACGGAATCACACTCCGAGCCCCGAACACGGAACAGGACGGAATCACACTCCGAGTCCCGAACACGGAACAGGACGGAATCACACTCCGAGTCCCGAACACGGAACAGGACGGAATCACACTCCGAGCCCCGAACACGGAACAGGACGGAATCACACTCCGAGTCCCGAACACGGAACAGGACAGAGCAACCGGAGGGTAGCAAGTTCAAGCCCCGTTCAATCTGTGGCAGTGGGGCTAGACACCTCACCCCCATCTGCTGGAGGTGGTACACACACACACACACACACACACACACATATATATATATATATGTACACGTTTATATACATATCTATGGGTACCCGTCTATGGCAGTCTCCTTCTGCCGTTTACTTCTTCTGTTGGTACAAGCTAACAAAAGGGCGCGTGTCGCCACCTGCTGCACCGGAGTGGAACAATCATTTCAGGACCTGTTGGTTGTTCCAGTAGAATTACACGTTTGGACCTAAAACACAGAGATGCACCAACTCCCCCACAACCTTCCATGAAGCACGTACACAATAATAAAGCATCTTATTCTCTCAGCTGGCCGGTCCCTTTAAAGGGTCTTCAGGGCCAGATTCATTGGTTGGGTGGGCTAATCCGACAGTGGGATTAAGTCCAGCTGGTTGAATGAAAGCATGAAGCTCCTTAGTGCTTATTACAGAACCATAAGGATGTTTGTGAAGGTCCAGCAGAACAAGTCACTCAGGCTGGGACACATCAGACTACGTCAGCCTCAGGACTAGCAGGCTGCTCCAGAATAATCCAGGACCTGAGCCTAAACACACCTTCAATTACACATGACTTCATGTTACGTAACGTCTGTTGTGAATAATTCATGTGTTCACATCGATGGTCAGACACACAGCAGGTGAATCACACAAACGTTTAACTAGAACCAGAGAAATCATCATGTTCCAGTCAGATTATTGGTGTTCATGTTTCTGATGAATTATCTAACACACACACACACGGAAACACACACACACACACACACGGAAAAACACACACACACGCGCGCGTGCATGGAAAAACACACACACAGATTTCGTCTCGTCCGACGTGTTCCGTGACACCAAACACTAAATAAACAATAAACAAGGCCGTGCCGCACGTTTAAGGATTACCTTTAAAATAATGAGAAATGTCAAAAGTCCTCATTTAGGGGCCAATTGCTTTAGCCAGTTGACCTTTGACCTTCCAAGCTTAAAGGCGTGTTCCGGTTTGGTTCAGTCGGCTCGTTTAGTTTTATTAAAACCTTTTTGTGGACGTTCCGGCTGCCAGCCTGGCCAGTGGGATGCAGGAGCCGGGATGACCCCGCCCCCCGCCCCCCCTCCTCCAGGCTGCTGATGACCCACACCTGGATAAAAAGGCTGTGCCTTCAGCAGTGCAGGGGTTCTCTGTCCTCCAGGCCTCGTTCTGGCTTCAACCCCTTCGTTTTGATGAGTCTTAACTGTAATAGTTGTAACTGTGAGTGATCCATATGGATCTTTGGTGCGTGTCACCTAGTGTCGACTGTGCATTAATGTTAACTCGGACTTTTACTAACTTCGTTGTTCAGTTTGGTAAAACTTAATAGTTTCAACAGGTGTTTTATATGGTTGATTATTTGCTTTAACTGTTAACCTTACAGTGAATTTTTCATTTGCATTATTTTAATAACGCTCGCCATGTTTGCTCTTGCTTTTAGGACCTTTTACAACAATTCAACCCATTTCAACTCCACGTCGTATTTCTTGTGTTACCCCCTCCTTCACATCTCAACACCTCCTGTCGGACGTAACAGAGAAGTTTCAGCAACACGGACGAAGCTTTAGGATCCAACCAGAAACTCAGTGGATCCTACAGCAGACTCCTGTTAAAGTGAGAGGTCGTGACCTCTGGGTCGGCTGTCGAGCACGGGGGCGGCGCTGCTGGGAAGGTGGTGATGTGTCTTCAGCAGCGTGTGTTTTATCTTTAGAGTGGAGCTAACCGTGACCAATCAGATCGAAGCGCCACTTTTTCCTTACAAAGCTTTTATTTGAAAATTGCACCATAAGAAATCTGAACTCCAAACAAACACGGAGTGAGATGAATCCGCACACTTCCGGTCCTACAAGAGTTCAGCAGCATCAGACACGATCCACGCTCAGCCACTCAGAAGATAAAATACCAAAACAAACTCGCAGCAAATATTCAGAGTCACACATGCATGAAGGGTTTAAAACACAACACTTAAAACCTAAAGCTAAAAATGCCTGCAGTCCAAAGTCCGGGGGAACCGGAACTCGTTTAGATCCCGTTGTCCTCGACACCAATGGTCCCGTCTCACCAAGACCCGGGCCGGCCCTCTACTGAGCTGGGTCCGTCTTGTTCTTCTTTTTGAGGATTTTGCGGAGGCTTTCGGGCATCAGGTAGGGCCTCTCCGGGCTGCCGTCGTTCCTCTCCAGATCCTCCACTGGAAGATTCAACCACAGGGTTTGACTCAAGAACAGACGTTCTAACTAGAACCCTGATCTGTCACACATTCACTAACCAGTGGGTAAAACTAAACCAGAGCTTTATCTCAAATGCAGACTTCATCACTGCTGTATACAGGTGCTGGCCAGTAAATTAGAATATCATCAAAAGGTTGAAAATATTTCAGTAATTCCATTCAAAACGTGAAACTTGTACATTATATTCATGCAATGCACACAGACCAATGTATTTCCGATGTTTATTACGTTTAATTTTGATATTTATAGGTGACAACCAATGAAAACATCAAATCTGGTATCTCAGAAAATTAGAATATTCTAAAGGCCAATGAAAAAATGTTTGTTTCTCTAATGTTGGCCAACTGAAAAGAATGAACATGAAAAGAATGTGCATGTATAGCACTCAATACTTAGTCGGGGCTCCTTTTGCCTCAATAACTGCAGTAATGCGGCGTGGCATGGACTCGATCAGTCTGTGGCACTGCTCAGGTGTTATGAGAGCCCAGGTTGCTCTGATAGTCGTCTTCAGCTCCTCTGCATTGTTGGGTCTAGCGTATTGCATCCTCCGCTTCACAATACCCCATAGATTTTCTATGGGGTTAAGGTCAGGCGAGTTTGCTGGCCAATCAAGGACAGGGATACCATGGTCCTTGAACCAGGTGCTGGTGGTTTTGGCACTGTGTGCAGGTGCCAAGTCCTGTTGAAAGGTGAAGTCTGCATCCCCATAAAGTTGGTCAGCAGCAGGAAGCATGAAGTGCTCTAAAACTTCCTGGTAGACGGCTGCATTGACCCTGGACCTCAGGAAACAGAGTGGGCCAACACCGGCAGATGACATGGCACCCCACACCATCACTGACGGTGGAAACTTTACACTGGACCTCATGCAACGTGGATTCTGTGCTTCTCCGCTCTTCCTCCAGAATCTGGGTCCTTGATTTCCAAAGGAAATGCAGAACTTGCTTTCATCAGAAAACATAACTTTGGACCACTCAGCATCAGTCCAGTCCTTTTTGTCCTTGGCCCAGGCGAGACACTTCTTGCGCTGTTTCATGTTCAAGAGTGGCTTGACACACGGAATGCGACACCTGAATCCCATGTCTTTCATGAGTCTCCTCGTGGTGGTTCTTGAAGCGCTGACTCCAGCTGCAGTCCACTCTTTGTGGATCTCCCCCACATTTTTGAATGGGTTTGTCGTCACAATTCTCTGCAGGGTGCGGTTATCCCTAGAGCTTGTACACTTTTTTCTACCACATTTTTTCCGTCCCTTCGCCTGTCTGTTAATTTGCTTGGACACAGAGCTCTGCGAACAGCCAGCTTCTTTAGCAATCACCTTTTGTGTCTTGCCCTCCTTGTGCAAGGTGTCAATGATTGTCTTTTGGACAGCTGTTAAGTCAGAAGTCTTCCCCATGATTGTGGTGCCTTCAAAACAAGACTGAGGGACCTTTTAAAGGCCTTTGCAGGTGTTTTGAGTAAATCAGCTGATTAGAGTGGCAGCAGGTGTCTTCTATATTCAGCCTTTTCAGAATATTCTAATTTTTTGAGATACCAAATTTGGAGTTTTCATTAGTTGTCACTTATGAATATCAAATTTAAATGTAATGAACATTGGAAATACATTGGTCTGTGTGCATTGCATGAATATAATGTACAAGTTTCACGTTTTGAATGGAATTACTGAAATATTTTCAACCTTTTGATGATATTCTAATTTACTGGCCAGCACCTGTAATCACATGTGGCACAGTGGAGGTTAAACAGTGGTTTGGAAACAGCGCCGACGGTTAAAACAGCAAAGAAAAGGCTCAGCTGGCCCCGACACACACGCTTACACACACCTGTCCTAAACCTTTACCCAACTATCATCACTGCCAAGCAGCCCCAGTGCGACACCCTGGGAGGATGAAGCCGTGTACGCGCAGGACCGCGAGTGATGCAATAGCTAGCATCTGAAACGTTACGTCCTAAAGGTTCCCTAAGCTAATGCAGGAGAGCTACTGATGTTGCTGCTTTAGGGTTAGCCCTGTAGACTTGTAGCTTTAGCTAGGAAGCTAACGTTTGTCCCGTTTTCAGTTGGTAAAGCTGCAACAGAACAAGCTAGCTGAAAACATGTTGTTCATGCCGTTAACGTTCTAATATATCCATCCATCCGGTTTCCTTTGCAATCCGGGTCGGCTCGCGGAGGAAGCGGCCTAAGTAGGGAGGCCCAGACTTCCCTCTCCCCACCCACTTGGGCCAGCTCCTCCAGGGAATCCCAGGGTGTTCCCTGGCCAGGTGAGAGACGTAGTCCTCCAGCGTCTTCCTGTAGGTCTCTACCGGTTGGACATGCCCGGAACACCTCACCAGGGAGGCGTCCAGGAGGCATCCCAACTACCCGAGCCACATTAACTAACCCCTCCCCCATCTCCGAGGGAGAGGTGAAGGATGGACGCCTTAGTGACGTCACAATTAAGAGACAACAGTGATCAGAATCTGCACTGAATCCTTAACTAATGTCTGATCTAAAGAGCCAGAAAGTGTGTGTGTGTGTGTGTGTGTGTGTGTGTGTGTGTGTGTGTGTGTGTGTGTGTGTGTGTGTGTGTGTGTGTGTGTGTGTGTGTGTGTGTGTGTGTGTGTGTGTGTAAAAGACTGCTTAAGACACTAATACTAGTAACCTCTTTAGGCCATCTGATTTCTTCCTGTAGACCCTAACCCCGTAGACCCAAGACCCTGTAGACCATAACCCCGTAGACCCAAGACCCCGTAGACCCTAACCCTGTAGACCCAAGACCCCATAGACCCTAACCCTGTAGACCCTAACCCCGTAGACCCAAGACCCTGTAGACCCAAGACCCTGTAGACCCTAACCCTGTAGACCCAAGACCCCGTAGACCCTAACCCTGTAGACCCTAACCCTGTAGACCATAACCCTGTAGACCCAAGACCCTGTAGACCCTAACCCTGTAGACCCAAGACCCCATAGACCCTAACCCCGTAGACCCAAGACCCCGTAGACCCAAGACCCTGTAGACCCAAGACCCTGTAGACCCTAACCCTGTAGACCCAAGACCCCGTAGACCCTAACCCTGTAGACCCTAACCCTGTAGACCATAACCCTGTAGACCCAAGACCCTGTAGACCCTAACCCTGTAGACCCAAGACCCCATAGACCCTAACCCCGTAGACCCAAGACCCCGTAGACCCAAGACCCTGTAGACCCAAGACCCTGTAGACCCAAGACCCTGTAGACCCTAACCCTGTAGACCCAAGACCCTGTAGACCCTAACCCCGTAGACCCTAACCCCGTAGACCCTAACCCCGTAGACCCTAACCCCGTAGACCCAAGACCCTGTAGACCCTAACCCTGTAGACCCTAACCCCGTAGACCCTAACCCCGTAGACCCAAGACCCTGTAGACCCAAGACCCTGTAGACCCAAGACCCTGTAGACCCTAACCCTGTAGACCCAAGACCCCGTAGACCCTAACCCTGTAGACCCTAACCCTGTAGACCCAAGACCCCGTAGACCCAAGACCCCGTAGACCCAAGACCCCGTAGACCCTAACCCTGTAGACCCTAACCCCGTAGACCCAAGACCCTGTAGACCCAAGACCCTGTAGACCCTAACCCTGTAGACCCAAGACCCTGTAGACCCAAGACCCCGTAGACCCTAACCCTGCAGACCCTAACCCTGTAGACCCTAACCCTGTAGACCCAAGACCCCGTAGACCCTAACCCTGTAGACCCTAACCCCGTAGACCCAAGACCCTGTAGACCCAAGACCCTGTAGGCCCTAACCCCGTAGACCCTAACCCCGTAGACCCTAACCCCGTAGACCCTAACCCCGTAGACCCTAACGCCGTAGACCCAAGACCCCGTAGACCCTAACCCTGTAGACCCAAGACCCTGTAGACCCAAGACCCTGTAGACCCAAGACCCTGTAGACCCTAACCCTGTAGACCCTAACCCTGTAGACCCTAACCCTGTAGACCCAAGACCCTGTAGACCCTAACCCTGTAGACCCTAACCCTGTAGACCCTAACCCTGTAGACCCTAACCCTGTAGACCCTAACCCTGTAGACCCTAACCCTGTAGACCCAAGACCCTGTAGACCCTAACGCCGTAGACCCAAGACCCCGTAGACCCTAACCCTGTAGACCCAAGACCCTGTAGACCCAAGACCCTGTAGACCCAAGACCCTGTAGACCCAAGACCCTGTAGACCCTAACCCTGTAGACCCTAACCCTGTAGACCCTAACCCTGTAGACCCAAGACCCTGTAGACCCTAACCCTGTAGACCCTAACGCCGTAGACCCAAGACCCCGTAGACCCTAACCCTGTAGACCCAAGACCCTGTAGACCCAAGACCCTGTAGACCCTAACCCTGTAGACCCTAACCCTGTAGACCCAAGACCCGTAGACCCTAACCCCGTAGACCCTAACCCCGTTGACCCTAACGCCGTAGACCCAAGACCCCGTAGACCCTAACCCTGTAGACCCAAGACCCTGTAGACCCAAGACCCTGTAGACCCAAGACCCTGTAGACCCTAACCCCGTAGACCCTAACCCCGTAGACCCTAACCCCGTAGACCCAAGACCCTGTAGACCCAAGACCCTGTAGACCCTAACCCTGTAGACCCTAACCCTGTAGACCCAAGACCCCGTAGACCCAAGACCCTGTAGACCCAAGACCCTGTAGACCCAAGACCCTGTAGACCCTAACCCTGTAGACCCTAACCCTGTAGACCCTAACCCTGTAGACCCAAGACCCTGTAGACCCAAGACCCCGTAGACCCTAACCCTGCAGACCCAAGACCCTGTAGACCCGCCCCGTTAGGATCAAGTCTGATCTGACAGCATCAGAAGGAGCGCTCCCCACGGCCAAACGCTGCTTTGACATCTATTGTTTGTTCTTTAGCGTGTGGCAAACAGAAACCACGGCAACACGCCCAGTCCAGCCAGCGTGGTTTCTGCTTTCTTCTAATGAAGAACACAAGGAAAGAAAAGCTTTAGCCGTCACCGTCCATCACAAAGGCGAGTCTGCGGCCCGTTCAGGACCGACTGTTCACTCTAAGCTGTGTGGTCCTGAGGGTGGTCCTCCTGGAGCTGCGGCTGCGCCGAGGACACGGACGCTTCCTCTGCCGCGTCCTTCAGCAGAACCTCACCAAGACTCGGCGACATGCAATAGGGCCTGGCAGCGGACCCGTCATTGCGTTCCAGATCTTCACCTTCATGCGTGTTTGTGTTACGATGAATGAAAGTTTAGTCAAGGACACGGAGGCGGAGAGTCCGGAGTGCAGGGAAAAGAAGGACGTGAGGAAAGAGAGGAGACAAAAAGGAGAAAGTCAAACCACCAGCAAGCCAAGGCGGAAGGTTAAAGGTCACCACAGGCAACAGCACGACAATTAGCAGCAACTCAGAATTAGTGACAGGCCCAAAGCAGCGGCAGCTACAGCATCTCCACCAGGATGAACATCACTTACAGAAGCAGAGGAACAGCGTGTCCACACACATGGCGTACACGCTGAAGAATCCATGAGCAATGAGGTACGAGCCAATCACTGCAGTCTGGTGGACAGAACAGGAAGTGTCAAAACAACGCCGTCATCATGAGCCAACACCGACCCGATTCTCACCAGGATGGGGACCCAGTAGTAGTGCAGGTGAGGAGCCGTGTTCTCAAACGCCTTCACTCTTCCAGAGAAGAAGAAGAAGGCAAAGACTCCTGTGGAGGACGGGTAAAGTTAACCCTCCACTTCGACTGGCAGGACAGGACCGGAGAAGCTGCTCTGGTGCTTTTAAGGACCCAAAATCATCATCGGTGTAAAAACCTTCATATGTTTAGATGAACAGTGCCACCTAGTGGCCTGATCCTGTAGACAGGAGCATTCGCCTGGGTCCCTTTAGAACATCTGAGTGGAACATTTATTCCTTTTCCTACTGAAGATCTAACTCGTGGCCAACAGTAGAAACACTTCTCAGACTGCAGTAAAGGTGAGGGAACGAGGCAGGTGTCCACTCACCCGGACACACCTATGACCCTAACCAGCTGACTCACCCACAAGCCCGACGACGAGAAGTTTCCCCAAGAACAGGAGAAAATCGGTCACCTTGTCCACCACAGCAACCCTGTCGGGTAAAGCAGAAAACCCTCGTCAGCCTGAAACCCACACGGCCCAAGGGTTCAGGTCGGGGCGAGCGTCACCTTATGATGTTCCTCATCAGGAGCATGAAGGCGTCTCTGGCAGAAGCACAAAAGTTTCTGCCATGGATTGCCACCTAGAGGACACACACACACACACACACACACACACACACACACACACACACACACACACACACACACACACACACACACACACACACACACACACACACACACACACACACACACACACACACACACACACACACACACACACACACACACACACACACACACACACACACACACACACACACACACACACACACACACACACACGATTTAACTTCGAGTCCAACAGCGCCGAGGTCAGGGCAGCCGTCCAGCTGCTAGGACGCTACACATGGGCCATGGTGGCCCAAGGCAGGTGGTGCATCCAACATGGCCGACAGCACCATAGGAGTTCACCCTAAAACCAGAGGGTCACGGGTTCCAACCCAGGCTCCGTCCATGTCGGTCGCACACACACACACACCTCTGACCAGTGTGTGTGTGTGTGTGTGTGTGTGTGTGTGTGTGTGTGTGTGTGTGTGTGTGTGTGTGTGTGTGTGTGTGTGATCAGTAGCATCTCTGGGTAGCTACACTGGCACAGCCTGTGTTGCGTTGCCATAGCAACCTGATCATCTACAGAACAGATTTGACCTCTTTGCTAAACTGTATTCATCTCAGAGGAAAGCGAGTGCGACGCCGGGGCTCCTGCTCCGTTACACCTCTCTCACCATGATGTAGGCGTTCCTGTTCAGGAACTTGACGAACTTCTCCAGACACCAGAAGCAGCACTTCAGACAGCACAGCAGGAACTTGGTGCACTTGTTTTGGGCTCCTGAGGAAAAACCAGCAGTTTAACGTCTGGGCCTCGGTCTCCAGATCTCTGGACTCGGCGCTTCACACCTTTCAGCTTGTGGTCCAAATACTCCAGCAGCACTCTGATGATCTGAACGATTGACAGGATGAGAGATCCGAACGCCAGACTTCCTGTGTGATACCTGAAACAGGAAGCACTTTCAATGTGATCTAAGCGCTTTCCAGCACCTCCTGCTGCAGATTTACACACAGTAGCCAAGTAGCTCATGAGAGCACAGCCATGACCCTGACCCTAACCAGAAACCTGCGTCCACACCTGAGAGCCCTCCCCATGGAGGAGAAGACGGGCAGCTTAGGCACGTCCTTGGTCTTGTCCGAGGCCCAGTAGTACGAGGCAAAGGCGCCGGCCAAGGTCATCTGTCCCAGAGCCGTGACGAAGTTGGCGCACCAGAAGAAGAGGAAGACGTTGTAGAACTGCAGCGCGATCAGGTATTTATGGTACACCGTCTCCCCCCCGTAGAAGGCAAAGAGGCACTCCGAGTCCCGGCACTGCTGCTTCATCAGGCTCGTCGAGTAATTCTGGAGATAATCAGCAGTCGACCTTTAACACGGAGGCAGCCTGACCGATGAAGGCGAGGCGGTGAACTTACAGCCGGGTCACAGTTGTTCCTGGAGTAGGTGCACTCCGACTCGTTAAACACCTTGTAGATGGCCTGGTTGGACGTAGATAAGAAGCTGATCTGTTCTGTTAAGGCCCAGGGGTCTCATTTATCAAACATGGCGTAGAATCCTTACTAAAACCGTACTTAAGCTCAGTAAACAAAAGTACTTACGCCAAGCAGGTGTGTGACCTATCAAACATGGAGGACGCACAGCTGCACGCAGTCTCCGCTTCATAAATCAGAGACTAACGAGAAAGGTTCTCAGCTGCATTCTGGTCACATCCCGCCCTCACCACGCCCACTTACTGCCATAAATGGTCAATGCAAAGTGCCTTGTGGACCTCATGCATATACATAAGCCGGCTGTTGCAGCATTTCGATCACGACCGCAGATCAAGGAAGCGCTATGTCACACAAGTAGAAGATGAGGTACCTGTGGGTGAGGAGGAGAAATGAAAGGAAGTGCTTTTGCAAAACAAATAAGAGAAAATCCACGGAGTGGCACAGCGTTGCTGAAGCCGTCAATGTTGACTTCTTCAGAGAGATCTGTGGCAGATATAAAACAAAATGGTCCAATCAGGATTCCCACACTCCAAGGTGAAAGTCACGCGCGCTAACCAGTCACCCAAACAGAGATCTCCCCTGTACAAGTAGCCAGGGCGCATGATCAGGTCACAGTGACAGGACACACACTGTCACACACGCATGATGTTCTGTCTCAATCTGTCCCCCTGCTGATATTCTGCACTTCAGGCTGTGTGTGTGTGTGCGTGTGCGTGTGCGCGTGCGTGCGTGCGTGCGTGCGTACAACTGATAATGCTGCAGGATTTTATAACTGTATCTTCTCAGCAGCAGCACTGCAGGTGCTCTCCATGTCCAGCATGTGTGTGAGCCAGGTCCTTAGTCAACTTAAAGTTGTTCACATTTTTCCGCTAAGTTCTTTCATAAATCCCAACGTTTGTGTGGAAAGTTGCTTACGCAGTTTCCCGACCCCGTTTTGTGTGTAAGCAAGCTTGATAAACGAGGCCCCTGGTCACCAGTTTCAGGGTCTTTCACGTTACGGGAGAGGAGCAGCTGCCGGCCACGCCCACCCTTCCTGATTGGCTGCTATAAGCTGAGGGGCTCGGAGTAGAGCCGCTGCTCTATCAGAAGGATGCTAACGGTGACTTTTACGGGATATGCTGCCTCTACAGAACGAACTTGAGAAAACTGTTTTGGTGTTTTAGGAGTTCGCCGCAGCACGTGGAGCAACCTCTGGTTGGGGTCACCTGCTCGTGGTGACTAAAGGATACACAGCTGTCACTGCCCAGTACGCCACCACGATCACCAGCAGCAGGAAGGTGAACAGCGGGTAAAACAGGGACGACATCATGTGTCCAATGGCTCTGCAGAGACCAGAATTACTGACGGTTACACAAGTCCAGAGGCATCAGTAGCAAACAGACTTATGCAGCAGACTGGAATCTGACTTGCTGGATTCCCTGATGAGGGCTATGGCGATGAGGATCCTCTTCCTCAGGAAGATGAGCATCAGGATGATGACTCCCTCCACGATGGCCAGGATAATCACTGAAACAGAGGAGATCCAGAGTCATCCCGTGGAGAACCAAAGGAAGCGTGAGGTCATCCAGGTATGGCACGTGTACTAACTGAAGGCCAGCCAGGTCTGTCTGATCTGCAGGTAGATGGTGGGGTCCGTCTGCAAACCCAGTTCCTGTATCGTCACGTTAGCTCCGGGCTGTCCCTTTAGGGAGGCGTACTCCATGTAGCAGTGGAAGATGCCTAAAAGCCCAAACCAGACGTTAGAGCTCGGACCAGAACCAGAGGTGCACTAGAAAGACCTGCTCTAACATGTCATCTTGGCCAGAGACACGGGGACGTGTCCCCACCAACACTTACGGTGGACATGAAGAACGAGACGGTCGCAGCGATACGATTCCCGTTTAGTTTCCATGAAAGAGCGATTACTAAGAATAACGGCGTCTTTGCCTTCACTGACCGTCCTGGTGTGCTCAAGCTCGTCGATAAAGCTTTGTACGTTTTGAAACGGTTTGCCAGGAGAGAACCTCCGTACAGTAATCCAGCTGTGGCTGCATCTGTACAGGAACGCCTGAAGCTGAGACGCCGGATGTTCAGAAGGACCGTTTACAGCTGCTCTGGGCCAAGATGACCGAATCACTTAGAGATGATGAAATCGTGTTTTCACCGTATCCGATCACCAGTAGCACCAAGGCGATGATGATCCAGACCATGATGCCCGCCAGGAACCGCATCAGGAAGATGAAGAGCAGGCTGACGGCCATGGCGATGACCAGACCACTGCAAAGGTGTGGGGGGGAGGGGGTTAGTCTGTCGAACAGTTATGACATCATCAACTGGAACCAGTCAAAAGTATTTATCTGTTACTAAAACATCAACAAGGACTAAAGTATGACTAATGATGACCAACATTTGTGCTGACAAACGAAAGACGATGAAAACGGAGCGCAACAAAGATCCAATTAGAAAACGGGACAGGCAGGGCTACATAAAAAAGAACCAATCAGAGACCAGAACGGCTCCTTTATGTGGAGCTGCTACGACTGACGTCAGCATCGTGTGTTCTAGCGGCGCTTGTGAGAAGCAACGTTCAGGTGGTCCAAAAGCACGCCCAGCTGGTGGATGAGAGCAGGTGAACCTGACGAACACACCTGAAGTCTTTACCTTCAGTTGTTAGAACACCTCTAACGGTTCCGGTCACGCTTACAAATATTACTGACATCATACACATTTACTTTATTAATGAGACAAGACGGCATTTCCCTTCAATCTCGTTATCAAAACAATTACAGAGTTTGATTCCTTCCAGGTGCGACACGTGCGTTTGTCCGTTCAGCTAGGGATGTCCCGGTCCCGATCCCGGTCCCATCTTTGTACTTCAGATCCGAGCCGATAGTTTGACTTTACGTTTATCGAGCTGAAGTAACTCAAGTGAACTTTCTGAGACTAGCTACAAGCATCACCATTACTGTTGTAAAGCCCACGAAATCTACTTCCTGTTTCGAGACCGGAGGTGGAGTTACGTGTCCGCTAGCTTCATGTAGCGGTGAACTGCTAATGCGAAGATGGACTCGAGTACGAAAACGGAGAGATGGCGTTTGTTCGGTTGCTGGGAGCAGGAGGTGGGCTGCAGCCAGCAACAGCAGCTCTGGCTTTGTTTTATCTTCTGAGTGTTCGAATGGCCTTGAGGTGGGCGCAGCTAACGCTAGCTCTCTCACAGCTAGGGATGGGTACCTTTGACATTTGAATCGATCCGGCACCAATTCCCGGTACCTAGGAATCGATACCGGTACTTAACGGTACCAATTTTCGATACTTTTGAGTGTTTAATATTTTAATTCTCCTTTATAATTAAATATATATTTTTCTCAATATATAACAATATTTGATAAATATCACGATAAATAACATACAAC
Source organism: Nothobranchius furzeri (assembly GCF_043380555.1). Classification (NCBI taxonomy): domain Eukaryota; kingdom Metazoa; phylum Chordata; class Actinopteri; order Cyprinodontiformes; family Nothobranchiidae; genus Nothobranchius; species Nothobranchius furzeri. The sequence continues at coordinate 72,609,708 of NC_091752.1, forward strand.
TGTTTGTATTTTAACATCGTCCTTGTAGTTTTATAAGCTGATAATTAAACTTTTTGCCATCTTTTTTCATTTGATTTTTCCTACTGGGAAGTTAGAATTTCCAAGGAGAAAGCGAACGCACCATTAGCTGATAACAATGGTAGCAATGGAAGCTAACATATCAAGCTAACGTTATCTTAAACAGTTTATTTAGCTGCTGGAGCAGATTAAAACGATGATGCCTCACACTTAAATCGTTGTCGCTGGTTTCATCTTCACCCAATCACCCGTCGCATTTAGTAAAGTAAAGCCAAACTTTAGAGCGCGTTCATGTTCTTCTAGTCGGGAATTCTGAGTTCCGAGGAGAAAGCGAACGCACCATTAGCGAAACGGAAGCTAACATATCAAGCTAACGTTATCTTAAACATTTTATTTACCTACCGGAGCAGATTAAGATGAGGATGTCTCACTTAGATCGTTGTCGCTGGTTTCATCATCACCCAGTTACCCATCACATTTAGTGAAGTGGACCCAAGCTTTAGCGTGCGTTCTTTCTACCATGCTGCTCTGTTTACAACTGGCTCGCAGCGACCGACGACATAACGCTCTTGTGCATGCGCAGCTGTCTAGGCAAGTTCTCGTTATGAAGGACGGGTACCGAAACGAGGCACCGTTTGAAATGACGTGAATCGGTGCTCGGTCGGTACTATGGAATTCGGTCGGTACCTTAAAAAGTAAACGTCGGTTCTGCCTCCAGATTTACGGAGAAAGGATGAGCTGCAGAGCGGGACGGAGTTCATTTTTTTAACGAACTTTCTGGGAGCGCTCTGGGAAAATCCTGCAGCTCCGTGCATGAGCCGAATGTTTACTGCAGGGATCCGCTGTGCTTACGCTGCACCAAAACCCAGTCCTGCCTCCAGATTGAGCTCTGGAGAGGAGATATAAGCCATATCTACCCTTCGTGGTTATGGGAAATGTCTCTCTCTCTCTCTCTCTCCAATAAAATGGCCGAGCTCTCAGCGCCGAGCTGAGGGTCAGAGCTGAGCCAACGTTCAGCCAGTCCACCATCAGGAAATAGGGGTAGGAGACTTGCTCACGTTAAACTCGGGGTGACAGATTAGACTCGTAAAACAAGACGTAATGGACGTCCACCTCAGAACTCACATGAGGATCCAGTACCAGGACTGGGTGAAATCCTCAAAGACTTTCATCACCACCTGACGAGCCTCCATGACCACCGTGGCGTTCCTGTGGAGAGAAACCCGAGAACAGACAGGTCCCTCAGGTGAGCCGCTGGGACTGCAGACACGCCCCCGTCAGAGAAGACTTCCTCGTTCCCACTCACTTCACTCCGTTCACCAGATCGTTGGCATTTAAGCTGTTCCCTCGTCCGTCATCGAACGTGGTCTGGTTTCCCACGGTTACCACGCCTCCCTTTAGGCCCAGAGCTGGAAAGCACCGACGGGTGACTGAAAGAGAACACCACGTTAACTCCCCTTTCAAAGGTGGGAGCCACCCTTCCAGATGCGTGGAACATCTGTTAACTCACTGGCTTTGCTGGGCAGCAGCACAGCAGGACACAGGCCCAGCTTGAGGATCTCTTGAACAGGCTAACATTTGGAGTGAGACAGAAAAGACGACATCAGAACAAGAACAGCTGTGTTGAACCACACATCTGGCTCTTCTGAGGCCGGAGGGTCATTATGTTTTTAGGAAAACCAGCTGGGAGAAGATCCAGGAGCTTTTCTCTGGTGAACTTGACTCCCGCTCGGTTGTTTCCCGTAAAATCTGAACATGAGAGACTGCAGCTCACCATTGAACTGCTCAGCTCCTCCTTGCAGAAGTTCTTGTAATAAGCAAAGTCTTTAGGGTTGCTGTAGGCCTTCAGTAAGGTCATGGCGGTCTCAGGGCACTTCTCCACACACAGCTGAAGGTCCAGAGCAGAAAAGACAGGATCAGCAAAGCAGTGGGCCTACATCCCACGTGTGAGCGTACGGGTTTAGAGGACACCTGTGTGGTGGGACACTGGAACTCCAGCAGCACCATGGGGCTGGCGCACTTCATGATGTTGAAGTAAAACAACAGGCCTTTATTTCTGTAAACGCAGAACACAACAAAGTACACGGATCACCCCACCGTTCTACTGGACGACGTTTCGCGTGAAACCAGACGGGTCTGCTGCTAACAGCAGCCAGTTATAAGACCACTAAGCTCTGGTTTCCCAGCTGCTAGCTCCAGTTTCAGTTAGGTTTGTATCCTAGATTACCCCACCGTGCACCAGTGAAGTAACCCTCCATAACAGCCATTTATAGAAGAGAACGGTACATGACGGTGACTAAAACCAGTTCCAGCAGCAGCTGGTTTCCATCCACACTGGAGCCAACTCACTCAAGAGGAGTCCCGGCCTGTCCACAGAACTGTCCTCGACTGTCTGTGGGGTAGATCGCCTTCCTCGGGTCTCCCTGAGACCAAGCTGGAAAACATCAAGAAGATTTTTACTTAAACACACACACACACACACACACACACACAGACACACCCGGCCACACAGACACACACACACACACACACACACACACACACACGCACACACCCGGCCACACAGACACACACACACACACACACACACACACACACACACACACACACACACACACACACACACACACACACACACAGACACACACACACACACACACGCACACCCGGCCACACAGACACACACACACACACACATGCACACACACACACACACACACACACACACCCGGCCACACAGACACACACACACACACACACACACACACACACACACACACCCGGCCACACAGACACACACACACACACACACACACACACACACACACACACACACACCCGGCCACACAGACACACAGACACAGACACACACACACACACACACACACACACACACCCGGCCACACAGACACACAGACACAGACACACACACACACACACACACACACACACACACACACACACACACACACACACACACACACACACACACACACACACACACACACACACACACACACCCGGCCACACACCCGGCCACACACACACACACACACACACACACACACACACACACACACACACACACACACACACACACACACACAGACACACAGACACACACACACACACACACACACACACACACGGACCAAGGATCCCGACAGCTACATAAGCCAGGATTGCGAGGACAAAGAGGACGCAGCAGATGACGTCCGTGCAGCTCCTGAAAACAAAAAGTGTGAATGGGTGAAAAGAGAAACACGAAGATGGTTCTGAGAGAAAGTTCTTCACCTGTTCTGGATCGGACCTTTAAAGTTGGCATCGTATGTTTTTGGCTGTCCTGCAAAAAAAAGAGTTGTTATCATTTATTCCTTCTTGTTGAAATAAAAGCGTTAATGAGGACCACCGAGTACGTGGAACCAGGCGTAAACGTGTAAAAATCAGTGAATGCAGAGGTGTCGCCATCTCCTGCTCGTGAGCACTGGGCTGCCTGTGACTGCTCTGGCTGCCCATGGCTTCGTCTGGGCTGTTAAGCTTCCTAAGTAACGACCACCGCCAGCAGGCAGGGTGGGATAAGCGTCTTGCCAAAGGACACATCAACAGCAACATTAACACATACGTAAAAGGACTGAATTTAACAGCTTGTACTCTGGGCACGCGTGTCAATCACGCTAATGTTTGATTTAAAGCAGCTTTCTGGAGTTTTCCCTTTCAGAAATGATGAGTTATCAGAAACCCGTAGAAGTCTCGTCACGTACGGTGATGTAGCGTAAGCAGCACAACTCTGAAATAGAGACATGACAACAACACTTGTAAACGTGTTTTAGGCGTTTGTCGCTACAGAAGCACATTTAGAAACAGAAACGTGAAGTCGCCATCTTAAAAAAACAGGAGAAACCTTGTGTGATATGCTTGTCGGCCACTAGATGGTGCCATCGGACAAGACAAATACTCCAGAATGAGGCTTGAAATGACATACGTGATGTTTGTCCTCGTCAGTGTGTAATCTATATGCTAAATGTGTTTACAGCGTTAACTTCAGGGTCACATGACCACCACCAACGTTTATCCTTAAAACTCACAGCTGCAGCAGAAACAAAGTCCTCCCGTCTCTAAACCTCCAGACTCTGGAGCAGAACATGAAAGCCACATCAATGATGACTTTATTTAATAAGTGGAGAAACAGGAGATGAAGCGGCCTTCTGGCGTTGCCATGGAAACGCGTCAACTCTGGGGGTTCTGACTGAACAGCTTTAATCAAACAGCTCATGGTCTGTTTTAGCCCTGATACCTCTGTAGTCCTCGTAGGCATGGGTGAATGATTATCGCTCCGTCTGGATGAAGAACAAGGCTGTCCTTTACTGCCATTCTCATTTATCTGGCATCGATTAACAGGGTCTGCCTGCGGACGCGCGTGAGCCGTGATTGACTTAGAGGATTGAATCCACCTGAGCATTGCTCATGGTAACGACCGATCCCTGAGTGAACAGGTGCACTTTGTCAAGCAGGTCTGATCAGCAAAGCCTCGATTTTCTGAAGTTGCTTCGTGGACCAGCGCCCTGGTCTCCATGGCGCTAAAGCCGAGGCTAACAACATCCTGCTAGCATAGACTTTATGTAGACCCCACAAATGCAGCCTGGTGTCTACTCTTCCATGTCTATGCTGTTAAGGATGGACCTCACGGTGCGTTCAATTTACCTCAGAGAAAATAACTTCTACAGGTAACAGATTTTAGATGCACCCTTCGGGGTTTCTCTTGTAAAACAGACATCTTCCACCACAGCTGCTTTAACGAACCTCGAAAGTGGGTTAAAAACTGTTCCCTGACCTCAGGGGGTGTTACCGTTGATTTTTCCTAGCATCAAACACAAATTAAGCACACCATTAATACAGGAGGCATGTCCAATCAGGACACACTTGTCACAGTAACTAGTTCCTACTTTACTTTAGAGCGTTGGTGCACCTTATGACCAGAGTTCAACTTCTTTCTCTCACTTGTCGGAACGAACAGAAAACTCATTCACAACATTTTAAAAAGTGACTTATTTAAAGTTTTAATGTTTTGCTCTTTAGGAACATCCTTGTTTCCTACCTCACATCCTTGTTTCCTACCTCACATCCTTGTTTCCTACCTCACATCCTTGTTTCCTACCACACATCCTTGTTTCCTACCTCACATCCTTGTTTCCTACCTCACATCCTTGTTTCCTACCTCACATCCTTGTTTCCTACCTCACATCCTTGTTTCCTACCTCACATCCTTGTTTCCTACCTCACATCCTTGTTTCCTACCACACATCCTTGTTTCCTACCTCACATCCTTGTTTCCTACCTCACATCCTTGTTTCCTACCTCACATCCTTGTTTCCTACCTCACATCCTTGTTTCCTACCTCACCTCACCTGACCTGACTGAAAGCCCATCAAGCAGCATGATGCTGGGGTAGAAGCTGCAGCGGGGTACCAGAGCGGACCCAACGGTGGCAACACGTGGAAAACGTCAGAATTCTGAGGGAACCCGCTCGCTGCTGTGGACTAGTTCATTATGGAACTGTGGAGCTGAACTATTAGAATCACGAACTGTGGAGCTGAACTATTAGAATCACAAACTGTGGAGCTGAACTATTAGAATCACGAACTGTGGAGCTGAACTATTAGAATCACGAACTGTGGAGCTGAACTATTAGAATCACGAACTGTGGAGCTGAACTATTTGAATCACGAACAGTGGAGCTGAACTATTAGAATCACGAACTGTGGAGCTGAACTATTAGCATCACGAACTGTGGAGCTGAACTATTAGAATCACGAACAGTGGAGCTGAACTATTAGAATCACGAACAGTGGAGCTGAACTATTAGAATCACGAACAGTGGAGCTGAACTATTAGAATCACGAACTGTGGAGCTGAACTATTAGCATCACGAACTGTGGAGCTGAACTATTAGAATCACGAACAGTGGAGCTGAACTATTAGAATCACGAACAGTGGAGCTGAACTATTAGCATCACGAACAGTGGAGCTGAACTATTAGAATCACGAACTGTGGAGCTGAACTATTAGCATCACGAACAGTGGAGCTGAACTATTGGAATCACGAACAGTGGAGCTGAACTATTAGAATCACGAACTGTGGAGCTGAACTATTAGAATCACGAACAGTGGAGCTGAACTATTAGCATCACGAACAGTGGAGCTGAACTATTAGAATCACGAACTGTGGAGCTGAACTATTAGAATCACGAACAGTGGAGCTGAACTATTAGAATCACGAACTGTGGAGCTGAACTATTAGCATCACGAACTGTGGAGCTGAACTATTAGAATCACGAACAGTGGAGCTGAACTATTAGAATCACGAACTGTGGAGCTGAACTATTAGCATCACGAACTGTGGAGCTGAACTATTAGAATCACAAACTGTGGAGCTGAACTATTAGAATCACGCACAGTGGAGCTGAACTATTAGAATCACGAACTGTGGAGCTGAACTATTAGAATCACGAACTGTGGAGCTGAACTATTAGAATCACGAACTGTGGAGCTGAACTATTAGAATCACGAACAGTGGAGCTGAACTATTAGCATCACGAACAGTGGAGCTGAACTATTAGCATCACGAACAGTGGAGCTGAACTATTAGAATCACGAACAGTGGAGCTGAACTATTAGAATCACGAACTGTGGAGCTGAACTATTAGAATCACGAACAGTGGAGCTGAACTATTAGCATCACGAACAGTGGAGCTGAACTATTAGAATCACGAACTGTGGAGCTGAACTATTAGAATCACGAACTGTGGAGCTGAACTATTAGCATCACGAACAGTGGAGCTGAACTATTAGAATCACGAACTGTGGAGCTGAACTATTAGAATCACGAACTGTGGAGCTGAACTATTAGAATCACGAACTGTGGAGCTGAACTATTAGCATCACGAACTGTGGAGCTGAACTATTAGAATCACAAACTGTGGAGCTGAACTATTAGAATCACGCACAGTGGAGCTGAACTATTAGAATCACGAACTGTGGAGCTGAACTATTAGAATCACGAACTGTGGAGCTGAACTATTAGAATCACGAACTGTGGAGCTGAACTATTAGAATCACGAACAGTGGAGCTGAACTATTAGAATCACGAACAGTGGAGCTGAACTATTAGAATCACGAACTGTGGAGCTGAACTATTAGAATCACGAACTGTGGAGCTGAACTATTAGAATCACGAACTGTGGAGCTGAACTATTAGAATCACGAACTGTGGAGCTGAACTATTAGAATCACGAACTGTGGAGCTGAACTATTTGAATCACGAACAGTGGAGCTGAACTATTAGCATCACGAACAGTGGAGCTGAACTATTAGAATCACGAACTGTGGAGCTGAACTATTAGAATCACGAACTGTGGAGCTGAACTATTAGAATCACGAACTGTGGAGCTGAACTATTAGAATCACGAACTGTGGAGCTGAACTATTAGAATCACGAACAGTGGAGCTGAACTATTAGAATCACGAACAGTGGAGCTGAACTATTAGAATCACGAACTGTGGAGCTGAACTATTAGAATCACGAACAGTGGAGCTGAACTATTAGAATCACGAACTGTGGAGCTGAACTATTAGAATCACGAACAGTGGAGCTGAACTATTAGAATCACGAACAGTGGAGCTGAACTATTAGAATCACGAACAGTGGAGCTGAACTATTAGAATCACGAACAGTGGAGCTGAACTATTAGAATCAC
>NC_091752.1:72622479-72667479 GCF_043380555.1 Nothobranchius furzeri
GGAGGCACTGGGTCCCATTTTTTCAAAGTCTTTGGTATGACCCGACCAGGAGTCGTACCCCTGATCTCCCAGTCTCAGGGCGGACACTCTACCACTAGGACACTGAGCTGGTAAAAAGTTAAAGTCCCAAAAAAGTTAAAAAAGTTAAAGTTAAAAGTTTCTGTATGTAAATGACGGTGACCGGACATGAGCACCTGGGTACGCACAGGTGGGATTTCTCATCAGAGTGCAGAGGAACGTGCGTACGAGAGGCCGCCGCACGTCTCATAAACCAGGAGTACACACACCTGTATGTGGGTCGTAGGAGGGAATATGGGACCGTTTCTACGAACGTTTGGTACATGAGGGCCCTGGTTTTCCAAGAGAGGGTGGATAACCGCCTTTTTGAACTCATCAGGGACAACTCCAGATGCTAAACGAGTCATCAGCATAACTATGAAGCGGTTAACCGGCTGTCCGGTTTACCCTCTGGTCTCTGAACAGAACCTCTGAACAGACAGACGTCATTAGGCCGTTCATTTTCTAATTAGAACCTCCAGATAACACACGTCCTGGAGTTCATAACCTTTATAGAACGTGTGACTCGTTGCTACAGATGTGACATCAGTCCACGTAAAACAGCCGTGATGATCGAAGGTGTCAGTAGCACCTGTCACCCATGTCTGCCGTGCTCTCACACACCACCTTCAGCAGCACACACACACCTAGTCTCTACACGCAGGTATTCAGCTGACCGATAAAACCTTACAGCATAACTTGTGGCACACGTAAGAAAGCAGCAGTTACCGTTCTTACGGTCTTCCGTAGGCATGTCGGAATTCCTTCCAGGATCTGACCCCAACTCAGAGCTTATGGGCTGGTGGACTTCTTCCCTCTGTGTGGGTATAAAGTGGCTGGGAGCGAGGCAACTGCAGCTGTAGTGAATCAAAACCAGTCCAACCAGTCTGAGGAGCTCCTCCTCACTTCTGGTTTTGAGTTCATTCATGCAAACCAAACCTTCTAGCTGCCGCTGGCTCTTTACTGTAATCTGCAGCACTTCTTCATTAGAAAAAGCTTTGGGTAACTTTAGACCCTTCCAGTAATTAACAGATTAAAGATATCGGCCGGAGGCAAACCTCCTGTGAACAGCCCCACATCGAAGGTCGTGAGTCAGAGCTCTGATGTAGCAGCTTACACTCCCTCCACCTTGTGGGCGGGGTCAGACATGACACTGGAACAGGATGAAGAGTAAGAGCTCATAGTTGCAGACCGGATGTTTGGATCAGCAGCCAAAAGCAATCAGAGCATGCGATGGCCTCACCGCTCACACAGACTGAAGAACCGAGACGCAGCAAAGGAACACGAGACAAAAGCTGAAGGACACAAAAACACTGGACTTGGTGAGGAACCTCCCTCACAGCAGCGTGGGTACAGTCATGGACTAGCTGGTGCTTGAGACACACACACACACACACACACACACACACACACACAAGCACACACACAGTCGGTCAGGTTGTTGATTGTGGGAATGGAGGTCCCCTCCTCTTCAACAGCTGTGCTAAGTTGCTGGATGCTGGCAGGAAGTGGGACACGCCGATCCAGAGCATCCCAAACATGCCCAGTGGCTGACATGTCCGAGGATGCTTGCCATGCAGGAACTGGGATGTTGTTAGGAATCGTGTACAGATCCTTGTAGTGCAGGGCCACACTCTACTGCTTTCTTCTACAGTCTGCTCTTTAACTGTACTATTTCCTGCTATTTCAGCTGTTAACTTTATTTTCTCTCTAAGTGTTTTTCTCCCCAGAAGAAGCTACAACGATGTTCTGCTGAGCTGTGGTGGCCTCATGGAGGGGGCCATCGTCTAGCACACTGCTGCTAACCACTTAAACATTCTCCCTCTCCTGATAATAACTTTTTACTTTCCTTGACGTTGGATGTGCTACTACTAGTTTACCCGTTTAATTATAGATCCACTAGGATAAATACAATAAAGTTTATCTCTCACCAAATAGAATATTTACTAAGAAATCACAATGTAACCATAGACACATTACTTGTCTTTGTGTGTGTGTGTGTGTGTGTGTGTGTGTGCATGCGTGCGTGCGTGCGTGCGTGCGTGCGTGCGTGCGTGCGTGCGTGTGTGTGTGTGAGAGAGAGAACTGGGTTTTTATATGAATTCTATGAAAAGTCACGACGCTACAGTGTGTGGAAAACCATGACTGGCACTAAGATGGAGGTCTGATAACTCAAACTAAATTAAACCAACACCTTTTTTATTTCTGTATAAATATTGTGTAGAAAACTCTGTACACCCCCCAAGAGTCCCTTCTGTTAAGGAAAGAAAATCATACATTTCTGTAGTGGAAATGATGCCCAGATCTGCATCAATACATTATTGATTATCAGTAAAGTAAAAACAACACCCGTCTGGGGATTATTGTTTTATAAAGTCTGGCGCAGCTGAGATTTTGTCCCACAGCCAGAAAATAAATGATGCTGGTGTGAAACTCACTCCAGTAGCTCAGAGTCTGACCTACTAATGGATTTGTGAGAGAACAACACTTAATGTTTGTAAAACTGAAATCTCGTCTCGTCTCGTCTTCCTCCGCTTATCCGGGTCCGGGTCGCGGGGGCAGCATCCCAACTAGGGAGCTCCAGGCCGTCCTCTCCCCGGCCTTGTCCACCAGCTCCTCCGGCAGGACCCCAAGGCGTTCCCGGACCAGATTGGAGATGTAACCTCTCCAACGTGTCCTGGGTCGACCCGGGGGCCTTCTGCCGGCAGGACATGCCCGAAACACCTCCCCGGGGAGGCGTCCAGGAGGCATCCTGACCAAATGCCCAAACCACCTCAACTGGCTCCTTTCGATCCGGAGGAGCAGCGGTTCTACTCCGAGTCCCTCCCGAATGTCCGAGCTCCTCACCCTATCTCTAAGGCTGAGCCCGGCCACCCTACGGAGGAAACTCATTTCGGCCGCTTGTATCCGCGATCTCGTTCTTTCGGTCATTACCCAAAGCTCATGACCATAGGTGAGGATTGGGACGTAGATCGACCGGTAAATCGAGAGCCTGGCTTTCTGGCTCAGCTCCCTCTTCCCCACGACAGATCAGCTCAGCGTCCGCATCACTGCAGACGCCGAACCAATCCGCCTGTCGATCTCCCGATCCCTCCTACCCTCACTCGTGAACAAGACCCCGAGATACTTAAACTCCTCCACTTGAGGTAGGACCTCTCCCCCGACCCGGAGTTGGCAAGCCTCCCTTTTCCGGTCGAGAACCATGGTCTCAGATTTGGAGGTGCTGATCCTCATCCCAGCCGCTTCACATTCGGCCGCGAACCTACCCAGCAAGAGCTGAAGGTCAGAGCTGGATGAAGCTAGGAGGACCACATCATCCGCAAAAAGCAGAGACGAGATTCTCCTGCCACCAAACTCGACACACTCCACACCACGGCTGCGTCTAGAAATTCTGTCCATAAATGTGATGAACAGAACCGGTGACAAAGGGCAGCCCTGGCGGAGTCCAACCCTCACTGGGAACAGGTCCGACTTACTACCGGCTATGCGGACCAAACTCACGCTCCTCTGGTAAAGGGACTGAATGGCCCTGTTCTGTTAAAACTGAAATCTTTGTCCACTAAAACTAAGACGAAAATGCATGTCGTCATCAAGACCAAGATGGACACAGGTCCAGACCCGATGAGGACGGCGAGCATGCAGATGATGTCCCCTCAGACGGTTTGTGCTGAAACCCTTTGCTTATGCAAACGGATTACTGCTGCAGCCGTCCAGGTGGCTGCTCTCAGACCATCATGGAGGTGAGCATGCTGGATGTGGAGGTCACGGGCTGGTGTGCTTACTGGTGGTGGTGAGACCAGTTGGGTGTACTGCTCTGAAACGCCTCTGGGAGATGGCTCATGGTTTCACAGGCAACCTTTTTAAGTCCAGGTGTCCTCTTTCCAGTTCGTCCTCCACTCGCCTCTGATTGGTTATGACGTTCCTTATCCTCTCCTTGAGCAGTGCTCTCTGTGTTCTTTCTATTATGTTCTGTGCTGTCTTGGTCCGGATCGGTGTTTTCAGCTGTGGGCTTGTGGGTGTGATGTTCTCGTCCCGGCATCTTAAACTGAAGCGAAGGTGGTTCCTCAGACGTAATCGTTCCTGGTGTAATCGTTCCAAACGGCGGAAGTCCTTCGTTCCTTGTTGTCCGTATTTCTCTGCTAACACCTTAGGTGTGTTTTTAGACAGAACGACAGCGTGGAATTAGAACCACGACACAGCATGAACACACCTGAGATGTTCAAAGAGAAGACCGGAGTGTTCTGTTCGGAGTCGGCCTAGTGATGAAGAGCAGCTGCTCACTTTGCTGTTGCGTGTGTGTGTGTGTGTGTGTGTGTGTGCATTGCTTCATCGGCTTTAGGGTGGATGAACCATGTCACCACTGCCTTTGTTCTTATTGGTTCTGGTGCCTAGTGGTCTTCACAGTCAAATCCACATAAAGGACGTTTCTGTTCATGTCACAATAAGATGCACCCAAAAACCACGTGACAGCAACTTTAGCCACTCTTGGAGAAGAAGAAGGGATGAAGGCTACTTATAAATACTGTACTTAAAACTAGCAGCATAGCTGACATTTTAACTACTGAGAGAAGGTGTGAAGCCCCTCCTCCTCCACTGATGCTCTCTGACTGGCTGAGAGTTTTCAGCATCTTGTGGTTAAATGGAAATACGCACCTACACATATGACACATCAAATCGACTGGGTTGGTCTCAGGAGACTTGTATTAACTTTAAATTTTGTTCAGTTTCCATGGCGATGTGCTTAGTGACAACATTTAGAACATTTTTTGACGATACTGTATGAACGTACTTTAACAAAGTGTAACGTGATGAAGGAGCCATTTCTACCCTCGAACAGCTGTTTCCTTTTGACACAGCGCCAGAGTGCATGAAACAGCCTCAAGGTCATGCATTCACTTCTAAACTGTTTACGTTCCAGCGATGAAGACAGAAGAACGAAGAATGAACTCTTTTCTTTTAATTAATCAAAGAACTCTATTTTAATAAAGCTAATCCATCAAAGTGTTAGTCAATAAATAAGATGTGACCGACCTGTGAAATCAAAATATTAATTACTTTATTATGATCCTATAGAAATAATAAGTAATGTAACTTTAAGTGTTCCAACAGGACTCATTTCACGTAGTGTTAAAAGGACACAACACATTCCTTTCACTGATCCAATCAGAATCTTACAGATCTGATGGAGGCGTGCTTCTGACGGTGTTTGGTCATTTTCATTCGACTATAAACCAAAACATCCGAGGTATAAAACTACGCCACGTCAGCTCTAACGCCAGTTCAAAGTGTTCCAGAGCAAGCGACGGAGTGGCCAATCCTGACCTTTAACTCTTCAACCGAAAGAACCACGACAAGCTGAAAATCCAGTCGCTATAACAACCAGCGGCGACAACAGTTCCTTTCAGAATAAAAGCTCCACCGACCCAGGCTTGAGTCTGACCAGATGCCAATAACGTGTCGTGTGTCGGAGATAACTCAAGACGGGTCTGATCGGAACCGCGGCTTCTTCTACCAGCTCGGTTTCCAAAGAGGGTCCGCTGGACCTCGGCATTCCTGATCTACAGAGGACTTCCACAAGGCAGGTAGACGCGACTTGATGGGGTCTCATGCGTTTCTGAAACTATCCAAAGCTTATTTAAAAACAACATCTTCAGTTCCCATCAGAACCAATCGCTTCTTCGGATTTGCTGGTTCTGATTTACATCACACGTCATCCATTCACCATCCCATCCATTTTTAGTTACACTATACACTTAGTTCTGAAGTCAGCCTAGTTTAAATTGTTAGTAATATAATTCTTAACTTTTAAACGGGACTCTCTATTCTGTGTCTCTGAGTGAATACATAACGGTTACATAATCTCTGCAATAAAAAGACCCCATCTTCTGGTTTAAATAACCCTCGATCCGTAAGGCGGGTTTCATATTTGCTATGGAACCCCACGCCTTACGGATCATTAAATAAATGTAAGAACCTCTCATTTTCCTTACAATAGAAACATTATTCAAATTTGAAGAGGGTCATGAGACAATGGACATCACCATATTAAAGCACATCACTGTCATCTGTTACCATGTCAATGCATGCATCTAAAGGTTGGTTTATGCTTGACGCGTCCGCGAGGTCCGCACGGCTCCGCGCGGAAAAGTTGCATCATTTTGCGTCATTTTAACAACCACGCCCCTCCACCGCGTCTCCGCACGGCTCAAGATTTCCGCAACGCGCACCTTGGAAATTTTCTAACCATGCGGACGGTCGGACGCGGACAAACATGGCGGACCGGCAAGAACTAGTACGGCAGAGGTTGGTAAATACAGACATTTGTATGATTCAGCTCTCAGAGATCACCGTGATCAACATGTTGTTAATAATTCTTGGAGAGAAATAGCTCGCACTGTCGGAAAAGACGAGGACGCTGTTAAATATGCTGGAATGCCGTGTTGTAAACAGTAATTTCTACTTCTACTATGGTGTAGTGTTGGATGCATGCTGTAGAGCTCCATGCTGCCCCCTACAGTTTGGGAGAATATTGGCTCACCGCAGAGACGAGCCGCACAAACCATAAACGCTGCGAGTTGTGAAGCGCGTTCCATCCGCGAGCCGCATCACCGCGCGGAAAGTGAATGCGTCAAGCATGAACCAAGCTTAAGGATCACCCCGAACAAGTCTCACTGGAATGAATGTAGAAAGTCTAGTTTTGAGCCAATAACCTACTGCTGTTTGGGGGCTTTCTGATCTCTCTACACTAAAAACTACAAGCATGGCTGACACTTAACAACAGTCAGAATGTGGGGAACCACTCTCCTCCTCCATCCCTGCTCTATGATTGGCTGAGAGTGTTCAATAACCTTCTGGCTAAACGGATATTCGCACCCACACATGATACATCAAACCGATCAGCTTGGACTAAGGAATCCATCCATCCATCCAATAAACCATCTAACATCCATCCATCCAACAGTTCATCCATCATTTACACAATCTGAACATGTTAATCTATCAGTTTGAGATACCAGCAAATGTTTCTAAATCAACTGTTCAGCTAATTGTGAAAATTTAACCATTAAAACTATTCTCACTCAAATGCCAGCTATAACATTTCAACTGTCCAGTTTTCTGCTGTTTAGCATTTTTACTCCACTCTTCCTCCTTATTTCGAGCTTTATTACACTTGTTGGTGATTTTTGCTTCTCTTCAATAAATTCAGCTCATTTCGACAGTTTAGCTTAGTTTCAGCTTCACTTCAGCTATTCAGCAGCTTCAGCAATCCGTTCCTGAAATCAGCATATGCTGCTGTAGCGTGATGAATTGTCCTGTTTTTGACCTAAAAGCTCTGTTGGCACCTGCTCAAGCAGAGACAAAGCCTCTGACACAAGCCTAATCCACAAGATACGAGCCAAGGTCTCTCTGCTCGTCTAAACTGTTTCGCCCTTTAAAACTCAAGAAAGACGAAGAACTCTTTCTCTTTAAATACATAAACAACAACTTTGTTAGTCCCAATAACAACAAACAACATCAAAGCAAAACAACAAAGCCCAATGTTCAATCAATCTGTGAAACGAGAATGTTAATTACTTGATATTATAATCCTGTGATCTGTAGTAATTTTACAAGTAATTTAAACATTTGCACTAGACACTAGACTGATGGCACGTTCTAACACACGTGCTAACGTTCCATGACACATTTCCTTTTGTCTGATCCAATCAGAACCTTCGTTTCTGACGCGAGGCATTTTTTCTGTGGTGTTTGTTAAATCCCCTTTTTGCTTGTCAAATTCTGATTCGACAGTAAATCCAAACATCCAAATTATAAAACCATTTCCCACGTCACCTTTCTTCTGTTCAAAGCGTTCTAGAGAAGTTATCGGACCTGCCAATCCGTAACTTTCCTCTTTAGCCTGAAAGAACCTAACGACAAGCTGGATAAAACCTGTTGCATGTTCCACCTGCTGCAACGGTTCCTTCAGAATAAAAGCTGAACCTCACGACCCCTTCAGGGTCTCGGATGCCAATAATAACTGTCGTGACCTGGGAGTATCCCAAGACTGGTTTGGGTCGGCAAACGCTGCTTATCTACTTGGGATGCACTGATCAGGTTTTTTGCTGCCGATCACCGATACCGATATCAAAGAATGCTGATCGCCGATACCGATCACGTGGATTGGCCAGAAATTTTCTACAACATTATAATGAGTGCTACAAACTACATAATCTGGGAATAAAGGAAATGTAACCTAATCTAAAATGGTCTGTATTAGGGTTGTCACGGTGTGAAAATTTAACCTCACGGTTATTGTGACCAAAATTACCACGATTTTCGGTATTATTGCGGTATTTTTTTAAACGTGCTACATTTTCACAAAATTAAATAAACCCTGTATGTCAGGAAAATATTGTCCTCAATTTGTGTCTAAATGTTGCCTAAAATGTGTTATTTTGTAATTATGTTGTTTATTTATTTACATTTTTCCCCTTTAGTCTTTAAAATACCAATATTTGCCCATAACTTCTTATTTTATGTCTGTTTGATGTCATCATTTAAAAATATTAGATCAGATGATACTCAGTACTCAAGTAGCCTTCTAATCAGATACTTTTTTACCCTTACTTGAGTAATAAACCCTATATCAGGAAAGTATTGTCCTCTGTTTGTGTCCTTCCAGTGAGCTTTGCAGATGTGGGAAAATGTCATCAGGCAGTAATCATTGTTAAATTCATAATTATTCTCGGAGAGAGACCAACTCTTATCGGCCCCTGGGAGCCCCGTAATGCATAGCGTCATTTCAACATGGCGGTGTCCGTGACACGGTTTATATGCAGGTAGCGACGCTGCGGCTGCTTTATATAGCCACTCGTTGCATTCTCCCTCAACCCAAATCCTCGGATCACGCATTTTAGCTAAAACGCTAACGTTAGCTTGCCTTGCGTTGACTGTAGAGTTGTGGGTGATGGTCACGCAGATGTGTCATGAGATTTGAAGCGTTGCTGCCTTTCACAGACACTTTTTCTGCTCGTGCTGCAAACAGGATAGCTGTCTTCTATCAGCTGTCCCTCGGCATTCTTCAAATATCCAAAAGATGCCCGTACTTCCCACGTTGTCTTCTTTGAGGGATAATAAATGTCCTGAGCGCTGCCGTCTCCTCCTGTGGCCATTATTTCAGCTTTAGCTTCAAGAAAGTTTTGTTGTAAACAACAAAGTGCGCATGTGCTGCCGGCAACTTCAGCAGATGATACGGTGGCTGGTAAGGGTCACCGCGCCTACACCGCAGCCACGGTAATCCACCGAGATAATATAGTTTTTTTAAAAACAAGACGGTTATTATTATTGTCAACTTTTTTTTTTACCGGGGTTTACCGCTACACCGGTTACCGTGGCAACCCTACCTGATCGGTTTGCTTTGATCTATTTTGAAAATTCCGATCAAAACCGATAGGGGCGCTATCGGCCGATTACGATCAAATGCCGATCCATCGGTGCATCCCTATTATCTACCGGCTTCGGTTCCAGAGAGGGTCCAAGCTGAACCTTGACATTCCGGATCTAAACGGGGACTTCCGCTGGGTACGTAGACCGACAGATGGCGTCTCATGTGTGTTATAATCGCCAAACTAGAGCTTAGAGCGAAACACCATTTCACTCCCGCTCAGAACGAATAGTCTCTCCGGATTTGCTGGTTCTGATAACACATTTCACACATACACCGTCATCAGTCTTCATTCCACCTTAGTCTCATCATCACACATAGTGTTTAAAGTTAGTCTTGTTTAAACAGTTTAGAAATAAATCTTTTAACTATTTTAAACCTGACTCTCTCTTTGGAGTTAATACGAAGTGTTGCTCAATCCCTGCAATAAAAAGATCCGATCTTCTGCTTAAATTTACTCATTAAGGTGATATTTCATATTTTATGGGATTTCACATTCTCTGGTTTCTGAGTAAGATGTAAACTCACATCATTACACTGCTAATTTCACAGTTCAGCTAAATGTGACGATTAAACGGTTAAACTTGTCCTACTGAAATAACAAGTGTACAGACATTTTTGCTGTCCAGATTTTTATACAATGTTCAGACTTCAGTCTTTTGCTGTTTAGGATTTTTTCTCCATTCTTCACTCACTTTTTGTGCTTTATTCACTTGTTGGTGGTTTTTGCTTCTAAATCTTTAAATACATTCAGCCTAATTTGACTCTTTTGCTTAGTGTCAGCTTCAGCATCCAAACAGCATTTCTGCAAGAAATGCAATTTACATAGTTTAAACTGGATTATTTATTACTGTTATTAACATTTCCAGTAGCTTACTATTACTACTGAACATGTTTATGAAATACAATAAAGTTTTACTGATCATAGATGAATTATGGATGCATTTAGATGACAGCGTGTTGTTTTGAACAGTTTTCTAATCATGTTCTGTTTTTAAAGTAAAAGGAAGGAGCCGTTTTAGACTATTTTACTTAATGGCATTTGTGGGATATTAAATCTGTAAAGCACTTTGAGTTCAACTTTTTGTATGAAAAGTTTTGTATATGAATAAAGTTTGTTCAAAATTCAGAGAATATAATCCAAACCCAGATTAAATATACATCTTCAGGCTTTCCTCCCATTCATTTGGTTCAAACTCATGTATTCCAGATATGACGGAGTAGAAGATAGGACTGGAGACCAGTTGGGAATGATGCAGCTGTGAGTGTCCGTCCACTAGTGTGACTGTTGCTCCGAACACCTGTTCTATCTTTAAACATGGTGCAGATATCAGTAGACGTCACCGTGGAGACTTCCTGTGGCAGAAGGAGGCGTCTGTGCGTCTCTGCTGATTTATCATCTGAACCAACAGAAAGTGTTTTTGTTACTTTCACAGATGATGGTTGCATACAACACCTCCTGCACCAACATGCTAAAAGACACTGCATGCTTCTGTAGCACTGCCCCCTGCACACTTCTGCTGTTTTTGCATTTCAGGTTTGGCATAAGTTTGCAGAAACCCATTTCTGGAGTAACGTGGTTTCTGTGGGTGGTGGAGGCTTCATCCAGAGTGTCTTAGTGGAAGGCTGCAAGAGTCAATCTAAGCAATGCTTACAGTACAGGAAATGTCGACAATAAAGCTAAAAGGTTCAAACCACCCTCCTAAATATGGCTCCTAATGACATCTAATCTGGAGGGCTGGGCTGCCAGAGCCTCTCATTGAGGTTTCTTCAGACTTCTGAGTCTGAAATTACTGCGGCACATCAAACATGAGCTCTCCAGCCTGTTCCTCGGATCTGCCCTCACAGAAATGTTAAATCCAGTCTCAGATTCATCCGTCAGCTCCTCAAGAAACGGGTTTCACAAATGAGTTCTGCTGCCAAACCCTCAAAAACACACACACACACACACACACACACACACACACACAAAAAGCACACACACACACACACACACACACACTAGGGCTGCAACGGTTCGTCGACAAACATCGACAAAGGAAATAGTCGCCAGACGTGTTTTTTCCGACCGAGTGAGGCATCTCACTTCATTACAATCTCTGCCGAGAGTTGCACGTGCGCAATAGCTTCTCTGCTGAGCGCCAACTAACAGAAATGGCGGCGTCCAATGGCGACGTCCAACACCGCAGCTACGTGTACCAAAACATCTAGTTTGGGAGCATTCTAACGTGGATTCGGCGAATAAATAAATGACCTGTGTAACAGAATGAAATGACTGTTTTCCACCTAAATGTCATTTCCCCTCTCCTCTGACACAGAACTAACATGCATGAGATATGGCCTCAAGGTCTCATGCATTTGCTAAACTGCTTCCTTTCCAGCCCAAGAGAAGAATGAAGAAAACGACTCTCTCTTTTTAATAAATCAAAGAACTTTATTTTAAATAAAGCTAATCAAACAAAGTGTTAGTCAGTAATAAGATGTGACCAATCTGTGAAATCAAAATATTAATTACTTTATTATAGGGCTGCACAATATATCGAACAACTATCGTCATCGGGATAACAGGACGTGCGATAGGCCCATCGCAAAGTACGTCAAAAACGGCGATAAATGTTTGGTTCAAACATTTCCATCCGTGTCATACATCACCTTTTTGTAAACCAGCTCTGTTTTTTTACGTGGAAGTATTATTTGACCAATCAAATGTAGCCCTTCTGATATGCGGCCAATCAGATGGGTCCGTTCACGTAATACGCCCGCCCCCTACGTAGACCCTTAGGATGGAAAGCAACACCCGAACTGAGTTAGCGGCGCCGTTCCCTTGTTCGTCATGCTGGCTCAGAGCAACGAACGCACTTTGTGTTGATGTTTCTGGAATCAGCGCCTCTCTCTCTCTCTCTCTCTCTCTCTCTCTCTCTCTCTCTCTCTCTCTCTCTCTCTCTCTCTCTCTCTCTCTCTCTCTCTCTCTCTCTCTCTCTCTCTCTCTCTCTCTCTCTCTCTCTCTCTCTCTCTCTCTCTCTCTCTCTCTCTCTCTCTCTCTCTCTCTCTCTCTCTCTCTCTCTCTCTCTCTCTCTCTCTCTCTCTCTCTCGTTCTCGTATTTCATATTTCCTAGTACCTACTGCATGAGTTCAGATGCATTAATTCATGCACTTAAATATTAATGTTCTGATTTTACTGAAGAACTGGTTCTGTAATAGTTTAATATTGTGATCAAAAATATTTCATCTCAGTTCTGAGGCTGCTCTGTAAATAGTTTTCTAATAAACAATACACATATCAACTTCTGATCAATCCATATCAGTTTCAGATTATGAAATAAAAGCTGTCTTTGTTAAAAAGACGTTATGTAATAAAAACTGAATGAATTAAATAAAAATGGTTCAATATTCATTTGGATTATGATGAAAAATGACTTTTGAAAAAAAAACGTTATATTAATAAAGACATTTTAAAAGAAGAATGAAAAATATTTCATAATATTGAGCTTAGATTTTACATAAAGCTGTTATTTCATCATTTCATTGTCAGATTGCATGATTGTTAGTATTTCTTCATGCAGATATTTATTTCATGTCTTATTTATTTATTGGATTTTGAATCCTTTCGTGTTCCACAGATTCCAGCATGTTTGCTTTGATAACTTCAACAACTTCATGCTGATGAACACATGAACATAATCCTGTTTACATGATGAAGTTAGACTGTTTTCTTGGAGGAAATAATAATAACTGGTGATGTTAGGAACGACATGATGATGTTTCTGCAGCTAAAGCTCCAGCAGTCCAGCCTGCTGCTCTGAATCTGCGACCCAACAGAACCGACTCCAAACCAGGAACAGATGTTGTCATGAGCCTCAGACCGAGCTCCAGCTCCTTCATACCAGTGTGAGGAATGTGGCAGCGCTGGGACGCCGCTGGTTCCTAAACACCCCAGAAGCAGCTCTACCTGTGGGAAGGAGCCCTCCCGGAGGCTCATCAGTAGTAACTAACCTTATCGCAGCCTAACTAGTTCACCAGAGCTAACAAAGAGAGCCAAACTCACCATACTTCGGTTTGTCGGCCGGTTCCATGATAACGGACCGCTTCCTGCGGACAAACCCGGCGCTCCCGCTCGGTTCTTCGGTCCGCTCACAAGTCTTCAGAGTCCCGTAAACATTTAACGGGAGTTTCCTGAAGAAGAGTGTTCTGACCAATGAGAACGCGAGACTTTGTGATTGACAGCTGTTTCATCCAATCGCCCACCGAGACTGGGTTTGTTTTTAACACCGTTAATTGATGGCCGAGTGGGGTGTGAGCAGAGCTGGTGTTCTGGTGGAAGACCTCTGAGAGGAACCAGCAGGTCAGGAGACCCGCAACAGGTCTGGAGACCCGCAGCAGGTCCGGAGACCCGCAGCAGGTCAGGAGACCCGCAGCAGGTCCGGAGACCCGCAGCAGGTCAGGAGACCCGCAGCAGGGCAGGAGACCCGCAGCAGGTCCGGAGACCCGCAGCAGGTCCGGAGACCCGCAGCAGGTCAGGAGACCCGCAGCAGGTCAGGAGACCCGCAGCAGGTCAGGAGACCCGCAGCAGGTCCGGAGACCCGCAGCAGGTCAGGAGACCCGCAGCAGGGCAGGAGACCCGCAGCAGGTCCGGAGACCCGCAGCAGGTCCGGAGACCCGCAGCAGGTCAGGAGACCCGCAGCAGGTCCGGAGACCCGCAGCAGGTCCGGAGACCCGCAGCAGGTCCGGAGACCCGCAGCAGGTCAGGAGACCCGCAGCAGGTCCGGAGACCCGCAGCAGGGCAGGAGACCCGCAGCAGGTCCGGAGACCCGCAGCAGGTCCGGAGACCCGCAGCAGGTCAGGAGACCCGCAGCAGGTCAGCAGACCCGCAGCAGGTCAGGAGACCCGCAGCAGGTCAGGAGACCCGCAGCAGGGCCGGAGACCCGCAGCAGGTCCGGAGACCCGCAGCAGGGCCGGAGACCCGCAGCAGGGCCGGAGACCCGCAGCAAGTCCGGAGACCCGCAGCAGGTCCGGAGACCCGCAGCAGGTCCGGAGACCCGCAGCAGGGCAGGAGACCCGCAGCAGGGCAGGAGACCCGCAACAGGTCTGGAGACCCGCAGCAGGTCAGGAGACCCGCAGCAGGTCAGGAGACCCGCAGCAGGTCAGGAGACCCGCAGCAGGTCCGGAGACCCGCAGCAGGTCAGGAGACCCGCAGCAGGTCCGGAGACCCGCAGCAGGTCCGGAGACCCGCAGCAGGTCAGCAGACCCGCAGCAGGGCCGGAGACCCGCAGCAGGGCCGAAGACCCGCAGCAGGTCAGGAGACCCGCAGCAGGTCAGGAGACCCGCAGCAGGTCAGGAGACCCGCAGCAGGTCAGGAGACCCGCAACAGGTCTGGAGACCCGCAGCAGGTCCGGAGACCCGCAGCAGGTCCGGAGACCCGCAGCAGGTCAGGAGACCCGCAGCAGGTCAGGAGACCCGCAGCAGGGCCGGAGACCCGCAACAGGTCCGGAGACCCGCAGCAGGTCCGGAGACCCGCAGCAGGTCCGGAGACCCGCAGCAGGTCAGGAGACCCGCAGCAGGTCAGGAGACCCGCAGCAGGGCAGGAGACCCGCAACAGGTCCGGAGACCCGCAGCAGGTCAGGAGACCCGCAGCAGGGCAGGAGACCCGCAGCAGGTCAGGATCAATCAGATTTTACTCATGAAGTCCTTTTCAAACAAAAGTAAAACTCAAAGTGCTTTCAGAATCAAAATTACCCCAAATTCCTATGACAGTTAAAAAGCATTCACACACACACACACACACACACACACACACACACACACACACACACACACACACACACTCACACTCACACTCACACACACACACACACACACACACACTCACACTCACACTCACACTCACACTCACACTCACACACACACACACACACACACACACACACACACACACACACACACACACACACACACACTCACACACTCACACTCACACTCACACTCACACACACACACACACACACACTCACACACACAAACATCTGTAAAAATTGTATTTTAAATGTTGCTGAGTTCAGATGAGCCAGGTAAGGTGAGGCAAGGAAACGCCATCAGAGGAGCCATCTGCCCCGGTAGCATCAGGTCAACCACAGCAACCAAGACAGGCCTCCCCAGCGGAAGGCGTGTACAGACCCCCCACCCCCACCACTCAAACACTACCAGTAGAATGTGCAGGCAGCAACAGTCAACCACCGCCCATGAGGCAGAGGGCCCCCACTGAGGAAACATTGAATTAATAGTATAAATGATAAAAGTAAGATAATAAATAAAATCATGTGGAGGGTAAAATAATAATATAAATAAATGATGACCCAATACTAAAATATAATCATATAAAACGAGCATTAAAACCATATTAAATACTTAGTTACAAGCTAACCTAAATAGGCGGGTCTTGAGCCTGGACTTAAAAACATGAGCATTCTCTGAGAGATAAGAAGGCCCACGACCATTAAGACACTTAAAAACCATTAACCCTCCCACTGTCCTAAAGGGTGTGACCCCGCCAGGAAAGTTGACCACTGAGCAGGATTGATGGTTTATCCCTTGAGGTCCGCGTGGCAGGGGTGAGGTGGTGCTCACTCCCTACCCCTGCCACGCGGACCTCAAGGGATAAACCATCAGTCCTGCTCAATGGTCAACTTTCCTCGCGGGGTCACACCCATTAGGACAGTGGGAGGGTTAAGAGAACCTTAAAGTGAATCCTGAAACATACGGGGAGCCGATGCAGCGATTCTAAAACTGGTGTAGTGTGCTCCTGCTTCCTGGTCTTCATCGGGACCCGTGCTGCTGAGTTTGTAGAAGTTGTAAACCTGAGATGGTCTTTTTGGGAAGAGCAGAAAGCAGGTATCCTACTGGTGATAAAAGCATGCATCAGCACCTCCGTATTGGCCCGAGAGAGAATGGGGCGGACTCTGGCGATGTTTTTTAGATGATAAAAGCACATTTTAGTCATATTTTTAATGTGAGGTATAAAAGTCAGCTCAGAGTCAAAGATGACACCTTGTCCAGAAAGATTAAAAGGTAGAGATTGCATTTTTGGTAAAAGTTTCTCTCTCTGGGCCTCAGGACTGGTGGCTAAAACTTCAGTTTTGTCCTGGTTGAGCTGGAGAACGTTTCTGCCATCCAGAGTTTGATGTCTAAAATGCAGTTTAAAAGTGCATCCACTGGCCATGTGCCATCAGGTGCCACAGAGATGTACAGCTGTGTGTCATCAGCGTAACTGTGGAAATTCACCCCGTGTCTCCTGATGACCCCACCAAAAGGGAGCATATAAAAGTTAAAAAGCACTGGGCCTAAAATTGAACCCTGGGGCACACCACATGTAATCCCATGGACCCACGAGGAAAAGGTAACTTACCATAAAAGTCCTGTCTGTGAGGTGGGATGTGAACCATCTGTGGACAGCACCAGAGAGGCCGATCCGTTTTAAACGGGTTAAAAGAACAGTGTGGTCTACTGTGTCGAATATATATCATATTAGATCTAGGGGCTGCATGGTGGCGCAGTGGTTAGCACTGTCGCCCCGCAGCACGAAGGTTGCGGGTTCGAAACTCGGCTTGGCTGCGGCCTTTCTGCGTGGAGTTGTGTGTTCTCCCCATGCATGTGTGGGTTTCCTCCGGGTACTCCGGTTTCCCCCACAGATCACAACACGCCCTATAGGTTATAAACTAAGTAAAGCGACTTGCTTTGGACAAAAGCATCTGCTAAATAAATAAACATAAACATTATGAGTGTTTATAAAATCATTCAGTTGATTTAAACCCAACTTTTCTAAAATGTTGCTTAAGAATGGTAAGTTAGATACCGGTGGATAACTGTTTAAATCATTAAAGTCTAAATAGCTCTTCTTCAACAGGAACGATCCCTGTTGTTTACCTCGTCACTAAAAGATCCACAGAACTGTTTAAAAACAAAGTTGGAATTGGGTCCAGGACACGTGTGGGGGGTCTCACTGAGGAGAAAACGTTATCAAGAGTTTCAGCTTCTACCTGTCACGGGCACGCAGGTGAGGAGAGCGTAGGTGAGGATCCAAGTGCAGGGGAAGAAGGCAGGCAGGAACGTTTAAAGGGTTTTAATGAATGGCACGTGGGACACCGAAACAATGGGCAGACAAGGGACACAGAACTGGGAGAACTGGGTTTAAATACACGAGGAGCTGGGATCTACAGTGATTGGGAGATGAGAGGCAGGTGGGAGCAATCAGGAGAGACACATGACTGAACAGAATGGGGAGACAGGACAGGTTGTGGCACTACCAGGAGCCTGATTTAGGGAAAAATCTCACTTTCTGGAATACCCCCCTGGAAAATGTCTTCTGTTGTTGCAGCTACCACCTCTAAACACTAGATGTCACCAGAGTATCCGTGTTCCATATTCAACCTTTAACTACGCGAAGTCTCTACCGTTATTCTGTATCTGTTTCTGTTGCTACTGTGTTTAACTCCTCAGTCTTCTCATAGCTCCTGAGCTTGGTTGGGAATTAGCTGAATATTATCTTGTCCTCACTCGGAGTTATATGAATGGCAAATGGCTTTAGTGTCTGGTAAAGCCTGTAATCAGCAGCCAGTCCCTCTCAGCTCTAATGCAGTCTGTGACGCTCTCACGGTGTGCTTTCTGCAGCGATGTCAGCTCAGTGTACAGCTGAGGTTCTCCTTTACCTGCAGAATGATCCGTCCGCGTCCGCAGGGCTTCTCTTCCATCATCTGGGGCATCTCACGTTATGAGGAAAAGGCTTTTATCATCCAGAAACTGCATTCATTTGGCAGATGCTTTCTGTTTTTTTGTAAGCGTCGTCATCTTCGTCATACTTACCTGGTTCTGGTGACCCCCAGCAGCCACAGGTGGCCTAAAAGCTAGGGAGCCTAGTCCGTTGTGACGTCGTTCGCAAACGAAACGGATTTTAGAGCCGGCTCTTTGAAGTGACCAATCAGAGAGAGAGAGATTCTCGGAGGAGCCGAATCAAAGTCGTTTTCCCTGCTTTTCTCTCTCTGCCTTGCTCGAGCAGGAGGAGGAGGAGGGGGGGGGGGGTGGGAATGGGGGACAGGTACTGGACAGGCGAATAATATATTTATTTAGTCTGGCTTAAACTCGCAGAGCAGCGGGAGAAGGAGGGTGAGACAGGGGAGGAAAACAGGTTACAGAAAGGCGAGGACATGAGTTAAAGCAGGAAATGCAGCCAGATTTGGACACATTTGACCAATATTGACAATTCAGAGGAAGAGTGGACTATGCAAAGTAAAGGTATACGATGCAACTTTTTCTTTTCCTTTCCATTTTTATTTATTTAGCAAACATAATACAAACTGGTCAGCATCCACCAGAACTTGTGCAGCAATTTTACATCTCTTACAGAGTCCACTCTCAACTGAAACAAAGACAACCCAAAAATATTTATGTCCACGGTGGCTGTCCATCGTCCATTTTACTGTTCACTCCATCTGAAAGGACCCTTCCAGTTGTCCAGAGCTCCTTCAGAGTTCTTCCCTACATAGTTTCCAAGTCTAATCAGAGTTGTCACCTCCAAGAGGAGTGCTTTGGTCAGCTGACATGCTGTTTTTAAATGCGCTACGTAAATAAAATTGGATTGGATTGGAATTGGAAGATGAGTGAATTCCACAGGGAGATGGAAGGAGGCTCGTCCCCTACCCACTTCATCATGATGCATTTCCTGGCCAACATCAACAGCATCAGCCTTTGGTGACTGTAATGTCTGTAATTTGATTTTAGGTTTCCTTCCTGCCCAGATTAAATCCACCAATGCCTTATTGATGATTTAATATCTTCTGATTCCGGATTACAAACAGCATGCCTGTACAGTATAACATCTTGGGCAGGATTTCCATCTTAATAAGATTAATTCTACCCAGAAGAGATTTGAAGAGACCTCCATCTCATCACCCTCTCCTGAAGTTCTTGAATCATCCCTTTGATATGCTCCTTATATAAATAATTCACATCTGGAGTTACTTTTACACCCAAATATTCAAAGCCTAGTGGTGCCCAGCGGAAAGGCTTCACATATACGGTTCAACATTCTCTTCAGTCCCCAGAGTCATTATGACTGATTTGTCCAGGTTAACCTTGTGTCCAGATATTAATCCAGAGTCTCTGATACAACTAATAAGAACAGGTGGAGATTTAGATGGTTTAGTCAACGTCAAAGGAATATCGTCTGCATAGAAAAGAATTTTATGCTGTCTCTCTCCAACTTTGACTCCACTTATATTTAGATTTTGTCTAATGGCCATGGCCAAAGGCTCAATCGCCAGAGCAAACAGTGGTGATAAAGGGCTACGCTGTGCAGTGCCTCTGCCCAGTTTAATTGGAGAAGATGACAATCCATTAGACACCACTGACGCTACTGGAGTTTATGTTTATTTATTTGGCAGACGCTTTTATCCAAAGCAACTTACAATTTATAACCTATAGGGCATGTTGTGGTCTGTGGGGGAAACCGGAGTACCCGGAGGAAACCCACGCATGCATGGGGAGAACACGCAACTCCACGCAGAAAGGCCGCAGCTGAGTTTCGACCCCGCGACCTTCGTGCTGCGAGGCAACAGTGCTGACCACTGCGCCACCATGCAGTTTTATATATAAATTTTACCCACTGTAAGAAATGTGGCCCGAATCCAAATCGTTTCATAATATCAAACATACACTCCCATTCACTTCTATCAAAAGCCTTTTCAGCGTCCATGGAAACAACTGCTCCGTGCATCTTATGAAAATCCATGAAATGAATAATATTAGATAGCCGTCTAGTATTTTAATAAGAGTTCCTCGCCTTAATAAACCCTGTTTGGTCTGCCGTCACTATAGAGCCCAATACCTTTTCTAACCTGAAAGCCAGTATTTTTGATAGTATTTTATAATCCCTCCCAGAAGACTGATAGGCCTATAAGATGAGCATAGCTCTGGGTTTTTATCTTTTTTAGCTATCAATACAATATTAGCCCTATACATCGAATCTGGAAGTTTATTATTTACCCTTAGTAATAAACTGTTAAGCCTCCCTTTCATCACCTTAAAATACTCCACTGGTACCCGTCTGCCCCTGGCGCTTTACCCTGCCAGTGTTATAGGTGACGCCAACAAACCAGCTTGATCCTCAGACAGCTGAGGAAACATCAAGTCATTTAGGAAAAACCCTGATTTAAGTCTTGTTATATCCATTTCAGACCCATAATCAAATCTGCCTGCGGGTATTAATGAAGTTACCTTGACCTTGACCATTCAGGCTAGAATAAAACTCCCTAAAACACTCATTAATCTGCCGATTTCCCGTATGCCTTGCATTGTTACCATCTATAATAGCTAGGAGCTAGATGGAGCATTCCTTATCAACCGTGTCAAAAAATGATTAAGTTTATTACCAGCTTCAAAAAATCTTTGCTTAGCAAAAAGAATATCTCTTTCAGCTTTCCGCATGATCAAACTGTACAACGATGTCCTCTTAGCCTTGAGCTTATTCAGTGTATCAGATGACCTGGTTGCATAGTAGTTTTTCTCCAAATCCTTAATATCCTCTCTGATTTCTTGCTGTTTTATTTATCGTTGCTTTCTTGTGTAGCTTGTATGAGCAATTATAATCCCTCTCATGTATGCCTTATAAGCTGTCCCATGTATTTCTCGGATCCATCCCGTCTTCATCATTCATTTCTGAAAACATTGTAGTTTGCTCCATTATAAGTTGTATACATTTCTTATCTATCAGGGATAATGCGCTCATCTTCCATGATACTGATCGCTCAATCTCTCTCTGCGGTCGAATGACTAAAGCCACCGGGGCATGACCAGAAAGACCAATAAGACCAATATACACCTTCTCAACTAAGTGATTGATACATTTGACATAAAAATATAGTCTATACGAGAGGCTGTTGGGTGAGGATCAGAATGAAATGTGTAATGTTGAGAACTAGATTGTGATGTCGCCACACATCAACAAGTCCAAATTCATTTATAGTTTGCAGAAGAGCCTTTGAGTTTGTTGTCGTAGTGGATTGTGAGGGAAATCTATCCAATTTGGGGCATAACGTACAATTAAAGTCTCCCGCTAGTATTTTATATTAACACAATCCATGTCTACTAAATGATCACAAATCTCCATATAGAACCCCTCATCCTGTGTGTTTGGAGCGTATATATCACCCAGCAAAATAGTCTCACCATGTCACTTCCCCTTCACCAGAGTACACCGTCCTTCCTTGTCTTTATAAGTATCTATAGCAATAAAGGGAAGATTTTTGTGTATGAGGGTGATCACCCCCCCCCCCCTTCTGCTTGCAGTATAAGATGAAAAGAATATTTGGCTAACCCAACCTTGACAATATTTTTATGCTCATCATCTGTCAGGTGGGTTTCCTGCAGGAAAGCTATATGGACCAAATCCTTCTTTAGAGGGTTTAATACGGATCTTTTCTTAACCACGCTATTGGACCCTTTAACATTCCAAGTACTTATCTTAACTGACATATGAAGAAAAATATTACTTCAGTGCTGCTAACATATTAAAACCATTTTAACCTCGACCAGACTGTAACTTTTGTCGGAAACATTCAAACATGAAACTAACAAATCAGCTCCCAGCAAAATCCGAACACAAAAGCTGGGAGCCTCCCCCCTTCCTTACCCTGAAACCACTGGAGAAAGGAAGGAACAAACAGAAAAAAAAGTAAATAACTAGGTGTACCCTACATTGAAGTACAGCTATAGAGGACACATGTCCATCCCCTCCCCACACAGGAAACATCTTATAACCACAACAATAAAATTTATATCCTAGTCTAGCTGCTCAACAACTTTACTGAGCCTCATGTTTATAGCTTACGTTATAGTTCCTCTTTTGCGCACCGTCAGGTTACTTGGATCCTGGTAGTTTTTCCAAATAATCCTTGACCTCCTCCATGCTCCTGAGAGAGCAGCTGGATCCATCAGGGTTGTATATTTTAATGATGGCTGGATACAGAAAGGAATGTTTAACCCCTGCTTCTCGGAGTGCACGCCGCGCATTCGCCGTTTCCTTCCTTTTCCTTGCTACCTCTGCGGAGAAGTCCTGATAGAAATGATAAATGATCCACACTTGTATAGCGCCTCTCAGAGTAAGGACTCCAAAGCGCTTTACACTACAGTGTATCATTCATCCATTCACACACACATTCATACACTGGTGGGGATGAGCTATAATGTAGCCACAGCTGTCCTGGGGCACACTGACAGAGGCTGCCGAGCACAGACGCCACCGGTCCCTCCGACCACCACCAGCAGGCAAGGTGGGTTAAGTGTCTTGCCCAAGGACACAACAGCAGAATTCTCTGTCCGGAGCCGGGATCGAACCTGCAACCTTCCGATTACTGGACAACCCGCTCAACCTGCTGAGCTACTGCTGCGCACAACGAAAGACACCGTCCCTGCGTCTGTGTTAACGATACCATTGGCTCTTGCAGCCTGCAGGATCTTCTGTGTATCAGCGTAGTAGTGCAGGTGGACCAACACTGTGCGAGGTCCCTCGGCGCTGGCGAGCCTCATCGGTGGTCCGGTGCGGTGCGCCCGATCGATTGTGATACTGGTTCCCTGCTGCAGCCCCAGAGCTTCTGGTATCCATTTCCTGAAGAAGTCTAACAGCGCGCTGCCTTCCACCCCTTCTTTTAAGCCAACGATCCTCACATTCTGCCGGCGGCTCTGGTTCTCGAAGTTTTCCAATCGCTCCCTCGCTTTCTCAAGTTGATTTTCCAAGGCAGTGATCCACGGCACATTTGAGGCTGTAATATCCTCCAAATCCAAAACTCGCTTTTTCACCGTTCTCACTTTTCCTATTAGCTTGTCAAATTTCTTGGCGAGCTCGTTTGTTGGCTTAATGACTTCCAACAGCTTAGTGTCTGGTATCTTTGCTATGTTAGCAGTCACCTTATCCACAATCATAGCTTCCCCCACCATATTTACCCCTCCGTCAGTATCTTCCATGGGCTCATTTTCAAGGCTATTGCTAGCCCTCGCCTTGCTGCTAGCTTTAGCTTTGGCCCCTCGTTTGCCCATTTCCTTCTTCTTGCTTGAGGCGGAGTGTGCAAAAAAATCGTCCAAGGACATTCCAAAAAACTCTCAAGGCAGTTTAATCGTGAATTGAGCTAGGATACAGCTTATTTACATCCATCCAGTGCAGAGCTCCAACTTTTCACGTCTGTTTGGCTCGGTGCATCACGTAACCCCCTCTTTTTCATATTTTTAAATCATTTTCTTGGGCCAGTATGAGCTAAAAGGACCCTTTACAGGGTTAATGAAAGGTCACTCTGACCCTTCAGAGTAGTGGGCCGACGTTTAGCTGACATACCTGGTGCTGCAGTCTGCTTCCAGCAGGTTTCTTGCATATTTTAGATCATCTGATATGTTTGATTTAGTGATTAATCCCTTCTGTAGACGCTAATGAGGCTGGGGAGACGTTTCACACGGCCTAGTCTTCTTTGAAATAATAAAAAGTTGATTTAATGTAAGTTTGTAGACTGGTCAATCATTTCACACACATTTTACATCATCTTCAGGTGACAAATTAATTTAAAAAAAAAAAAAATTGTGAGGAGCCGTTTTAGAGCCGAAACAGCAGGTTCATTTTAGTGAGCTGAGCCGTAAGAACCGGTTCTATTAAAAGAGCCGGAGTTCTCACCACTACTGGTTCAAGATGGCACCCGTATTTCCTGTTCCTATTCTGAGGTTTTTTTTTCTGGGCTGTGACTTCACTCCCCCAAAATGAGCCAATAGGAGCCTTCTGTTGAAACTGAGACGTTCAGTAACAGTCAGAGAGTCATTAGCAATGAAACGGAAGAACGACATTTAGGAGATAATCGTGACTAAGCGAACGTAGAGCTGATCGCGCTTTAGTGCCACCGCGCAGACACAAGAACCTGTTCAGTTACCTGGTTTTACCTGGTTGCTCTAGCAACGTAGTGGTTGACGGGCATTTTGCCGACGTTCCTAAACGCCTCCAGTGTGACATAAGTTACGTGATGACGTTGTTTGTTTAGACGTTGAGAGTTCCACAGGCTAGCGGAGCCACGGCGAGCCGGACCGGACCGGACCGGGATTTTTATCTTCTGTTGAACCGGTGAACAGGTACCGTACAGCCCACGCTGGTTTACCTGCTGTTTGTTACTAACCGTAAAAGATAATTTTACTCTAATGTCGGCAGAAACACGCGTTAGCAGCTAGCTAGCGTTTAGCTGTAGGGTTACCTAAGCGCACCAGTTAGCTTAGTGAGCCAACGCAGGTGTGCTGAGAAGAGACAGGCCACAGGCTGAGCTATGAGTGGACAGGTAGCATGTCTTCATGTTAGATCAGATGTAGGACACGGACCAGAGCAGCACACCTGTAGCTCAGTGGGGAAGGTCCTGTTCCCTTTCTGATTGGTTTAGACCAGTCACGTGTGGTCCCACTAACCCACCCACCGTTTAGTCCCAGAGATGGTACCCTCACTCATCCCAAACATTCAGGAAGATCTCAGGTGGACCGGAGAACTTCCCAGACTTGATCCAGTAGAAAGCTCCTGGCAGATGTTGAAGATGTTTGATTCCCAGCGGAGTCGCAGCTCATAACCACGTTTTACCTGTGTCACACACAACCTGCGGTCTCGTTTCAGCCATGGCTCTGAGGAGCACCGTCTGTCGTCTCCTGAGGAATCTGGACAGGAGCGCCTGGAAGACGACCTGCAGAGCACAGAGAACAGCAGCACCGGCGGCCCAACACGGTCAGTCGTGTGTGTGTGTGTGTGTGTGTGTGTGTGTGTGTGTGTGTGTGTGTGTGTGTGTGTGTGTGTGTGTGTGTGTGTGTGTGTGTGTGTGTGTGTGAAACTGAGGTATTTTGTTTTTCCTCACAGACTCTGAGAAGGTTCAGCCCAACCCTAAATCCCGTAAGTGTTTACGACCACGTGGGGTTACGGTTTCTCAGACTGAGTTTAAACCCACTGATGTTTGAAAAGCTCTTAAATCATTTCTGATTCCTGTCAGCAAAAGTCCAGTTTGACTGGCGTGATGCTCTGGACCTGGAAGGCCAGCTGACGGAGGAAGAGGTCATGATCCGAGATTCCTTTCGAACCTACTGCCAGGAGAAGCTCATGCCTCGGATCCTGATGGCAAACAGGAATGAGGGTGGGAGAGCGCAGCTTTCACAGTCACAGCTGGAATTTGATCAACATCATGGGTTTTGTTTGTGATCAGTCTCGTCTCTTGCTTTCAGTTTTCCACAGAGACATAGTGTCCGAGATGGGAGCCCTTGGAATTCTGGGTCCAACTATTAAAGGTCTGTCTGAAAACATCTGAACCAGGAATCTCCTGGGACTATTCTTCCACAGTCCAGTGACGGAAGCCTTTTCTGGGTTTTTGGGTCTGATGTTGGCTATCATGATAACTCTTCTTCCTGCGTCTGTTGCTAAGGTTACGGCTGTGCTGGGACGAGCTACGTGGCATACGGTCTGATCGCCAGAGAGGTGGAGAGAGTAGACAGCGGTTATCGCTCGGTCATGAGCGTGCAGTCGTCGCTGGTCATGCACCCGATCAACGCCTACGGCTCAGAGGAGCAGAAACAGAAGTACCTCCCTAAGCTGGGTAGGATGGGGAACCCCACACTCCTGGTTACTGAAGTATTCTGTTTGTCATCTAATAAAAACATCACAAGACTCCGTTATGATCCGCGTTCCATCCACTAAACCTGGCTTTTATTCCTCTATACAGAAAGACAGACTCAGGAATGAAACCGGCCTTTAACGCTCCGATTCTAGATTACGGAAAGCCAAAAGTTTAACAACCTGGCCAAAAATCCCAGTTAAAGCAACAAAATGCTCATCAATACATGACATATTTGAATGAAAAGTTTTAGCATCACTTCTAAAAATGTGTTTAAGTGGGTCTGTATTCAATCCAACTTTATTCGTAAAGCAGCAGCCAGCACAGACGAAGATTAGCTACAACGAGATGACCGCATTCAGACACACTCGATTAAAACCCCATAAACCAATGTCTGAAGACACAAATCTCAGAATGAGACGGTGAGGACGCCTGTCTCACATCCACAGGAAAACGGTTCCACCTCTCAGGACATGCTGGACAAAGGTCACAACTAGTGATGCACCGATATGACATTTTTGGGCCGATATTCCATATTAATATCACTGTTATGGCTGATAAATGATATTTGGCGATACCGATATGTTAAGAATGACTAACATCGGCCGACACTGATATGTTAAAAAGGACTAACATCAGATCGATACCGATATGTTAAAAAGGACTAACATCGGATCGATACCGATATGTTAAAATGGACTAACATCGGATCGATACCGATATGTTAAAAAGGACTAACATCAGATCGATACCGATATGTTTAAAAGGACTAACATCAGATCGATACCGATATGTTAAAAAGGACTAACATCAGATCGATACCGATATGTTAAAAAGGACTAACATTGGCCGATACCGATATGTTAAAAAGGACTAACATTGGCTGATACCGATATGTTAAGAATGACTAACATTGGCCGACACTGATATGTTAAAAAGGACTAACATCGGATCGATACCGATATGTTAAAAAGGACTAACATCGGATCGATACCGATATGTTAAAATGGACTAACATCGGATCGATACCGATATGTTAAAAAGGACTAACATTGGCCGATACCGATATGTTAAAAAGGACTAACATCGGATCGATACCGATATGTTAAAAAGGACTAACATCGGATTGATACCGATATGTTAAAAAGGACTAACATTGGCCGATACCGATATGTTAAAAAGGACTAACATCGGATCGATACCGATATGTTAAAAAGGCCTAACATCAGATCGATACCGATATGTTAAAAAGGACTAACATCGGATCGATACCGATATGTTAAAAAGGACTAACATTGGCCGATACCGATATGTTAAAAAGGACTAACATCAGATCGATACCGATATGTTAAAAAGGACTAACATTGGCCGATACCGATATGTTAAAAAGGACTAACATCAGATCGATACCGATATGTTAAAAAGGACTAACATCGGATCGATACCGATATGTTAAAAAGGACTAACATCGGATCGATACCGATATGTTAAAAAGGACTAACATCAGATCGATACCGATATGTTAAAAAGGACTAACATCGGATCGATACCGATATGTTAAAAAGGACTAACATCAGATCGATACCGATATGTTAAAATGGACTAACATCGGATCGATACCGATATGTTAAAAAGGCCTAACATCGGATCGATACCGATATGTTAAAAAGGACTAACATCAGATCGATACCGATATGTTAAAATGGACTAACATCGGATCGATACCGATATGTTAAAAAGGACTAACATCGGATCGATACCGATATGTTAAAAAGGACTAACATCAGATCGATACCGATATGTTAAAAAGGACTAGCATCGGATCGATACCGATATGTTAAAAAGGGCTAGCATCGGATCGATACCGATATGTTAAAAAGGACTAACGTTGGCCGATACCGATATGTTAAAAAGGACTAACATCAGATCGATACCGATATGTTAAAATGGACTAACATCGGATCGATACCGATATGTTAAAAAGGCCTAACATCGGATCGATACCGATATGTTAAAAAGGACTAACATCAGATCGATACTGATATGTTAAAATGGACTAACATCGGATCGATACCGATATGTTAAAAAGGACTAACATCAGATCGATACCGATATGTTAAAAAGGACTAACATCAGATCGATACCGATATGTTAAAAAGGACTAACGTTGGCCGATACCGATATGTTAAGTGACTAACATTGGCCGATACTGATATTGATGCCGATATGTCCCTCGTCACAACCAAAACTACACACATCCATCACATGCTGCCTTCATTCTGCCGTTTAAACGGATCAGCTGATAGATCAGACGTTGTCCCTTGGGTGTCTCAGCTCGTGGGGAGATCCTGGGCTGCTTTGGCCTGACGGAACCAAATCACGGCAGTGATCCCAGCAGCATGGAGACGAGAGCCCGGTTCAACCCGTCCAGTCGGACCTACAGCATCACCGGCTCCAAGACCTGGTGAGTGGGAGGAGCTTCAGTCTGTTAGTCATTTAGTCACTTTGGTTTTGTTTGGTGGTGCCAGACTCTGATCTAGATCTGTCTAGATCTACAGTAGATCGTTTAGATCTGTTAGTTCTAGTTCTGCCTAGATCTAGACAGATCTAGTTCCGTTTATTTCTGCCTAGATCTACAGTAGATATGTTTATCTGCCTAGATTTAGATCTGTTTATCTGCCTAGATCTGTTTATATCTGCCTAGATCTACAGTAGAGATCTAGTTCTGCCTAGATCTAGACAGATCTAGATCTGTTTATATCTGCCTAGATTTAGATCTGTCTAGATCTAGTTCTGTTTATTTCTGCCTAGATCTACAGTAGATCTGTTTATCTGCCTAGATCTTTTTATATCTGTCTAGATCTACAGTAGATCGTTTAGATCTGTTAGTTCTAGTTCTGCCTTGATCTAGATAGATCTAGATCTACAGTAGATCGTTTAGATCTAGTTAATCTAGTTCTGCCTAGATCTACAGTAGATATGTTTATCTGCCTAGATCTACAGTAGAGATCTAGTTCTGCCTAGATCTAGACAGATCTAGATCTGTTTATATCTGCCTAGATTTAGATCTGTCTAGATCTAGTTCTGTTTATTTCTGCCTAGATCTACAGTAGATCTGTTTATCTGCCTAGATCTTTTTATATCTGTCTAGATCTACAGTAGATCGTTTAGATCTGTTAGTTCTAGTTCTGCCTTGATCTAGATAGATCTAGATCTACAGTAGATCATTTAGATCTAGTTAATCTAGTTCTGCCTAGATCTAGACAGATCTAGATCTGTGTAAGATTCTATTTCATGAGTTTGACTCAGAAACATAAGAAGTGATAAACCCACGTGTTCATGGGTAGTGGTGTAAACGTGCACACAGCTTTACTTCTGCTGGTGTGTGGACTACAACACCGCTTGTCCACTAGGTGGAGCTCTTTACATCTGAACAACTCAGACGTTTGGAGTTTGGGCTGTTTAGAACTTTAGTAGGATGTTAGAATAAAAACATAAGCTCCACCCCTGTCCTCCACCTGCAGGATCACCAACTCTCCCGTGGCCGACATGGCTGTGGTGTGGGCCAGGTGTGATGATGGGAAGATTCGAGGCTTCATCCTGGAGCGGGGCATGAAGGGTCTCTCCACTCCCAAGATTGAGGGGAAGTTCTCCCTGAGGGCCTCGGCCACCGGGATGATCCTGATGGATGATGTGGAGGTTCCTGAGGAGAACCTGCTCCCTAAAGCCATCGGCCTGGGGGTGAGGAGTGTGTTGGGGGGGGTCTGGTTTGGTAAGCAGATGAATGACTCAGCAGCTTTTATCCCACCCCCCAGGGCCCCTTCGGCTGCCTGAACAACGCCCGCTACGGGATCGCTTGGGGCGCTCTGGGTGCTGCAGAGTTCTGCTTCCACGCTGCCCGTCAGTACACACTCGACAGGATCCAGTTTGGAGTTCCTCTCGCCAGGAATCAGCTGATGCAGAAGAAGATGGCCGACATGCTGACAGAGATTTCCATCGGCCTTCAGTCATGTTTGCAGCTCGGCAGGCTGATAGATGAGAAGAAGTAAGGAGCTTGAGCGACCCAGAGCCGGTCTGGTCTTGGACCTTCTCTGTGAGCAGATGTTTGTGCTTCCTAACAGAGCCGCTCCAGAGATGATCTCCATGCTGAAGAGGAACAGCTGTGGGAAAGCCCTGGACATCGCCCGGCAGGCCAGGGACATGCTGGGAGGAAACGGCATCGCAGATGAGTACCATGTCATCCGCCACGTCATGAATCTGGAGGCCGTCAACACCTACGAAGGTGAGGGGTATGTCTGAGCGCCACCTCTCACGGAACAGCTGCTCCATCTGATCGTGTTTCTCTTCCTCCAGGAACTCACGACATCCATGCTCTGATCCTGGGCAGAGCCATCACAGGGCTGCAGGCCTTCACTGTCCACAAATAGGTCCCTGTGTGTGTGTGTGTGTGTGCGTGTGTGCATGTGTGTGCGTGTGTGTGATAATCAGCTTTAGAGTTTATGAGGAATGTTGGAATTTGAAATGAAAGAAAAATAAATCTGGGAAATGTTCCAAATGCTTTCAGAGGAATTTTTTCTCCCAAGTCCAAAAAAGTAAACATGAAAACACCGAGCCGGGGCCTCTGAGCCTGACCCTACAGCGCGGGGAGGCGGGGCCTCTGAGCCTGACCCTACAGCGCGGGGAGGCAGGGCCTCTGAGCCTGACCCTACAGCGCGGGGAGGCGGCGCCTCTGAGCCTGACCCTACAGCGCAGGGAGGCGGGGCCTCTGAGCCTGACCCTACAGCGCGGGGAGCCGGGTCCTCAGCCTGACCCTACAGCGCGGGGAGGCGGGGCCTCTGAGCCTGACCCTACAGCGCGGGGAGGCGGGGCCTCAGCCTGACCCTACAGCGCAGGGAGCCGGGTCCTCAGCCTGACCTTACAGCGCGGGGAGGCGGGGCTTCTGAGCCTGACCCTACAGCGCGGGGAGCCGGGTCCTCAGCCTGACCCTACAGCGTGGGGAGGCGGGGCCTCAGCCTGACCCTACAGCGCGGGGAGGCGGGGCCTCAGCCTGACCCTACAGCGCAGGGAGCCGGGTGCTCAGCCTGACCCTACAGCGCAGGGAGCCGGGTCCTCAGCCTGACCTTACAGCGCGGGGAGGCGGGGCTTCTGAGCCTGACCCTACAGAGCCGGGAGCCGGGTCCTCAGCCTGACCCTACAGCGCGGGGAGGCGGGGCATCTGAGCCTGACCCTACAGCGTGGGGAGGCGGGGCCTGTGATCCACTTCCTGTTCGTACGTGTCGCAGGCTGCTATTTGTGATGTTGCCGAACCAAATCAGATGTTGGATCTGGAATCATTTACATCCTCTGGAGTTTGGGATCACCCAGGAGGATGTCCGGTTTCTCCTCCAGGACTTCTCCCTGAAACCCCGAGTTGGACCAGAGTTTCCCAAGAGATGGATCTTGATGCGGCTGGTTGGTCTTTCAGAATGTCGTCATGGTGGTCGATGGTTTAGTCTCGTGGATGTGAGATTAAATCCACAAACAGAACCCAGAAGTTTTAATTTCTACTTCCCATCCTGGACAGGGAGCCCTCAGCATGATTTTTGTTCAATCCAGTGATGCTGGAGGGATGGGAGCGGCCTCCATCCTCCAGCTTCATGTGGAAAGCTGCCACTTTGAAGGGACGGAGTTAAGCAGCTAATCTGGTGGGTTTACTTAAGGAACCGACGTTTCCTTCTCTAATCTGTGGGAACGCAGAATTAGGGATGTGTTTTGGAGACATTCTGGTGATGCCACACGTATCTTCTTACATCCCTACCCAGAAGGTTCTCTCCTGCTCCTCCTACTTGTCTGGCATTAAGCAGTAGCTTTGTGTAAATGTTTACAAATCCTCCAGATTATAATCTCATCAGGATTAAGAGCTCTTGATAGAGGAGGTGCCCACAGACAGGTGGCAGAGATTGTTATAACCCCCACCGCTGAGGCTCTGATCACGTGACTTACTGTCGTTCTGTCAGCTCTGGAGGTCTGTGGCTGCAGACCGAGCTGCTGACAGGTGGGCGGGGCTTACCGTGTGTACTTACCGGCTCGCGCGGAACGGTAAACGCTGAGAGGTTTCCTCCTCATGGACAGGCTTTCTGAGCTTCTTCTGGGTTTTCTCCGCTTTTAGCATGAATGCTTTTAACGTCAGCGGCTGGAACTCCACCCACGGTGGCCAGGTGTTTCCGTATCCCACCGAAGAGCCCCTCTACAAGCAGTACAAGCCCCCAGTGAAGGAGCTCATCCCGCTACCGAAGGGGGTTCTGTACCTGCTCATGGCTGCCCTGGTGGTTGTAGGGGTTGCCTATGCCATAGTGGGACATCTGATCAAGGACCTGGCCATCGACATAGCAGGTAAGCTACCTGTGGCTTTATTTAGCACATCTGGATGGGTGGGCGTGGCCAAAAGAAAAACCAGGTCAATGTTTTATGTTTAAACAGGACTAAAATCTGAAGAACTGTTAAAGCAGCTGCAGCTGGCACAGTAGGGTCACCATGGTAACCTCCAGTGGTTTGTTATAGCTTTGTCAAGTTCACCATAGTAACCACACACCTGTCTCACCTTCTGCTAGCAAACAGGTAAAAGTTCTGAGTCCGACAACCAGCCGGGTGGATTATGTGTCAAACCTTTCAGTTGGAGAAAATAATCTGAAAGTGTTGGGTGTGGGCTGTCGGAAGCAGAAACACGTTTCTGTAGAAGTGGGACGTGTGACATCACAGGAAACCGATCTAAATACTGGCTCTGTGGAAAGCTCCAGGGTTTCAAAAGGGGCGGGGCTTATCACCTCCATCCCACGAATGTGTGCGAGGACCTTTCTCAGCGTTTTGCTAATTTGATCTAGGCCAGTCATAGCACACCATTCCTGAATTTGAGTGTTTTAGACAAACCTGGACAGGTGAGGTGATACAGCTGGGTGTTGATGGTCACTGAGCTGCACCTCTCTCCTTTCTCCAGATTGTCTCTTGGGCCCGGCCGGAGATGAAGAAAAGAGCCCCGACGGTAACCCACAGCACGGAATGCCCTTCGGACACCCTCCTTTGACCCACCCCTTCGCCCACAACGCCTTCCACGTGTGGGACCAGGACGACGTGGTCATCCCCTTGTCTCGGGACGAGAGCCCCCTGACCAGCCCGCTGCTGCTGGCCGCCATTCCCTACCTCCCGTCCTTTTTTCCACACTCTCACAGCCCAACAAGCCACAGTCCTCAGGATTACTCCTGCAGCCCGGGAACAACAAAGGCGGTCAGTGCCCCGAGGGACTTGTGAACGACAGCATCAACTACAAAGGCTGATCAGCACGGCGCTGAAGGATGCCACCTGTCTGTCTGGTGACTCGCGCCGTCGAGGCGTAGAAACAGAAAACCTGGAAAGAGGAACTTGGAGAACAAAAAGGCGAAGAGCGGATGTTTGTAGATAAAATAGTTTTTCTTTAGACTCGACCTCACATGCTGAGAAAATGTTTCCTGTTTGGTGGGATTATCTCTAAGCCCCTGAGATTGAGCATCTGTTCCTTCATCCTAATCCATTTAGGGTTAGGGTAGTAAAAGCCACGTTTGGATTCTTCTTCTGAAACTTATTTCCTTACATAACGTGTGAGGAAATGATTCTCTCTGCTTCCCACCTGTATGATTCAACAGCCTTACACAGTTCTGGGAAATGTTATTTCAAGGTGCCAAGGGATTAGCGTGGGAGGAAGACTTAATAGGGTTCCTGTAATTCGGCTTCCACGCACACTAGACTCTATAATCTGGTAGTCCTTATCGCAGGTGTCGCACGCAGACAAGGATTCTGCTCCAGCCAAACAAGCAGCTTATAGCAGCCATGTATCAGGCGGAGTATCGGTTCTTAACAGAGAAGAATAATCCCGGTGCTGCTGGGATTTGGCTGTTGGCAAAGTGAACGTTCTGAGAAGCTCCAAGCAGTCTGACTTCCCAAAATCATGGAGCGAGCAAACGTCGTGAACAGCACTAAACAATCAGCAGAGCTTAGCGAGGCCACTAACCCAACCCCAACCAGGATGACCTTTCTGTGAACTTCATTCTGGATCAAAGAAAGAACCAAACTGGTGTTTGAGTCGGTCGAGCTGCTTCAGCTCACACGTGAAGAAGAGCAGGTGTTTCAAATAGACCCGTTAACAGGTTTTATTTCAGAATATGTATTAAACCAAGACGAATAACCTACGTGTGTGTGACGATTTTCCTTTAGGGCACTTTAGTGTGTTGTAAAGCGCCTTGGGGGGCTGTAGGACCCTTAGGTCTGCACTGATTTTCAGGATTTTTCCTGGAAACATTCTGTTAGGGCCTGTTCTCCGATTCTGACCATCTCTCCCGTCAAGATCTTGACAAACCAATCGGGTCTATGAATCCCTGCGGCGCTTACGGGATCCCCACCCCCCCCAGCATTGCTACTTGGGGTACTCCCTGTAGTGGGTCCCTTTATTCTGAACATCTGAAGTTAGGGGTTGTCCTCTGGAGCGTTTCCAGGAGCCTTTAAGAAGGCGGTGGTCCGACCGCTGTTGAAAAACCTGGCTTGGATCACAATGACTAAGCAAATTTCCATCCAATCCCAACGTCCTTTTGTGTCTAAGGTTGTAGAAAAAGTGCTACACGCTCAGTTCTCACATTCACTACTCGATCTAACCCGACCATAGCACCGAGTCTGTTGGGCGACGTCCTGACAGCAACTGATGCCGGTTCCTTACAGGTGCGGCATTCCAGCTGCTGCTGTAGCGCCGTTCCTGATACCAAAACTTCATCAGAAATGTTTTTAGTTGTTTAAAATACCAACAGAGACACGTGTAAGGGAAAGGGGGAGGTGGGTCTGCAAAAATAAACAATCAACCGGCTCTTGTCTGACACGTGACCTGCATGTCATCTACACCCCCTTAGGACCATTTTAGGTGCAGGACTCGCGTTGCTAGGGGAAGCTGCAGCAGAAAAAGTCACAAGGATGGATGAAACGATGAACGCATTCCTTACAGGGAGAAACTGAAAGGGATCGGTATTTTCAGGAATTGTCTACAGCCAACATCGTGGATCCCTAGGACCTGAAAGGAAACAAACGGAGCTCAGACGTTTCATTACTGCCAGAAACATCTCACTAGAGTAAGCGCGGCAGTGCTTGTTCACGATCAAGCAGCCAGCCAGACTCCACCAGCAGGAGCTGCTCTGTCTGGATGAGCCCTGGTTAAACATGTTGTTAATATCGGTTACAGGCAGGAACAGAAACACCGACAGCACAGGTCAGCGACACGTCTGTTCTCATTTAGACGGGCAGAGTTAAACAGTCATGACCGTTTCTCAGATAAGAAATAAAAACTACTTAATTTTCATTCATATTTCATCTACACAAGCTGACCAGCGTGCGCAGCAACTTATTAATGTTACAATTAATCGATTTCACTTACAGTAGGAGCGTTTTACCTGCTGCCATGAACCACAGACGCTCCGCTGCTCTCACAGCTCCTCGGGGCGCTGGTCCTGGTGTCCAGATCCGAGATGATGCTCAGATGGGAATCTTTTCCTGATATATGTTGTTACCTCTGTGATGTTCTCCGTGCGTAACGTTTAAAATATCTGCATGCCTGAATGCGTCGGGGTAATTCCAGTCGGTTTCACAAGGAGTTCCAGGACCTCCGAACATCTCTGGAGTTTAGCCAGGAGCAGGTGGAGCGGCTCGCAGCTGAGAACGCATCTCTGCGGGAATCGGTTTCCTCCTTGACTGCAGGATAACATCGGATCTCCCAGGACAACAAAGCTCTAAAGAAGACGGTTCTGGATCTCCAATCACGCAGCATGAAGGAAGCGCTACTTTACACAAGCAGAAGATGAGGTACCTGTGGGTGAGGTGGAGAAATGAAAGGAAGTGCTTTTGCAAAACAAATAAGAGAAAATCCACGGAGTGGCACAGCGTTGCTGAAGCCGTCAATGCTGACTTCTTCAGAGAGATCTGTGGCGGATATAAAAATTATGGTCCAATCGGGATTCGATCCCCAGACTCCCGGGTGAAAGTCACACGCACTAACCAGTCACCCAAACAGAGATCTCCCCTGTACAAGTAGCCAGGGTGCATGATCAATCAGGTCACAGTGACAGGACACACACTGTCACACACACATGTTCTGTCTCAATCTGTCGCCCTGCTGATATTGTGCTCTTCAGGCTGTGTGTGTGTGTGTGTGTGTGTGTGTGTGTGTGTGTATGTGCATG
This sequence comes from Nothobranchius furzeri, assembly GCF_043380555.1. Lineage (NCBI taxonomy): Eukaryota > Metazoa > Chordata > Actinopteri > Cyprinodontiformes > Nothobranchiidae > Nothobranchius > Nothobranchius furzeri. Next base: position 72,658,842 of record NC_091752.1, read on the forward strand.
CGTGCGCGGGGGTCTGGTTCTGCGTGAACACGAAGCGGTACAAGTGACAATGCTGCAGGATATCATAATGGTATCTTCTCAGCAGCAGCACTGCATGTGCTCTCCATGTCCAGCATGTGTGTAAGCCAGGTCCTTAGTCAACTTAAAGTTGCACACATTTTTCCACTAAGTTTTCTTTCATAAATCCCAAAGTTTGCATGGAAAGTTGCTTACGCAGTTTTCCGACCCCGTTTAGTGCGTAAGCTAGCTTGGTGAAGGAGGCCCCTGGGCGGTGCAGCCACGTAGTAATTTGCTGACAATGTCACAACTTTCAGCGTAGCCATCAGCCGCAGCTGGTTCTACATGAATGTGGAGCAGTTTTAACCTGAAGATGGAGATAGAATTATGGTTTGGGGCTGAAATATTACATTTAAAGTAAGTTGCACTATACTGCCACATGTGTGTAATGATCACACACGTGTACAGCACCATTAGACACTCATCTATACAGGTTATCAGCAAAAACAAGTTCATTTAGGTGTTACTTGCTCTTTAACAAAGCTAGCTCGGTTCTGAGCTGATGTGTTAAAGGAGGAAGCTGGGGAAGATGACCTCTATCTTATTATAACCCTCCCACCCACTATATTCCCCTGTGGAGACCATGGACAGCTCCTTCAGAGGCAGACAGACATCCCAGACGTAAAACAGAACGCTACCGTAGGTCATTCATCCCCTCAGCAGTAAGAGTGCAGACCTCCTCAGTTTAACTGGTACTGGTGTTATCCTGGTAACTAAGTAAGTAAGTAACTAAGTAAGTAAAAGTTTATTAATGAAGCACCTTTCGCAGATATGAACCACAAAGCGCTGTACAACATGAGTAAAATCAGGGCAAATACCTCAAACGGATAAAAACAGATCATAAAACAATAGCAGTGAAAAATAGTAAACAAAATCAGGAGTAAAAACGAAGTCAGGGTGTGAACAAAGACAAAGCCATCTGTCAGCATATTTAGCGGGGGAAGGCCTGGATGAAAAGGTGAGTTTTAAATGCTTTTTGAAGACCTCTACAGTTTTGGAGAGACGGGGTTCTGAAGTCTGGGGGCAATAGTCTGAAAGGCCCCGCCCCCTTTGGTTTTCAGTCTGGTTCGAGGAACAGCCAGGAGGTTTTCAGATGTGGATCTGAGGTTCCGAGAGGTGGTGTGTGGGGATAAAAGCTCAGATAGGTAGCTTGGAGCCTGGTTGTTAAGAGCTCTATAGGTCAGGACTAAAACTTTAAACTGTATTCTATATTCTACCGGGAGCCAGTGGAGGGACTGTAAACCTGGAGTGATGTGAGCTCGTCTGCTGGATTTGGTTAGGAGTCTGGCTGCTGCATTTTGGATGGCTTGAAGGCGTGAGAGGGAGGTTTTGCTGAGACCAGTAAAAAGAGCGTTACAGTAGTCTAAGCGTGATGACACAAAGGCATGGATGATTTTTTCCAGATCTGCAGTAGAAACCAGTTTATGGACTTTTGAAATGTTTCTCAGCTGAAAGAAACAAGAGCGGGAGATGGTTTTGACGTGTGAGTCTAAACTTAAAGCTGGATCAAAAATAACTCCCAGGTTTCTAATGATGGCCTTGGCTGATGGGCAAAAAGAGGCGATTTCCTGCTCGATTTTTGGCTGAAGTTCTGGGGGTGCAGCGATCAGGGTCTCTGTCTTGTTAGCATTGAGGACTAGGAAGTTGCTGGACAGCCAGTTACTGATCTGGGTCAGGCAGAGTACAAGTGTTGCCAGCCTGTCCAACTGGTGTGGCATAAAGGACATAGAGCTGAATATCATCAGCGTAGATGTGGTAGGAGATGTCTGGGAAAGACTGAATGATGCCAGCTAGGGGAAGAATATAGAATGCAAATAGTACACAAGTGGTACACAATAACACCAATGGGCTTCTCCTCTGTGAGGTTTTCTGGGCACGTCCAACTGGGAGGAGGCTTAAAGGAAGACCCAGGACACGCTGGAGGAACTACGTTTCTCGGGTGGCCCACCTTGGGATTCCCCCAGAGGATCTAGCCCAAGTAGCTGGGGAGAGGCAAGTCTGGGCTTCTTGGCTTAGGCTGCTGCCCCCGTGACCTAATAGGGAGCCTAAGTTTCCTCCCTTTCTGGTGGGCTCATGGGTCCCTGAACGGGGCTAAAAGAGCCATTTTCTAGCCCGCCTAAGACCCTGGATCACACTTATGTTGTACTTCTATTTAAATGAAAAGTAATGATGGGTGTTTCGACCACGCCAGTCACGTACTTTGAGATTCATCAGCTTGTAAACGTTTGTAATCAGCATTACCACAAATCAATCTCCTCCCTCCTAGCGTAGCTGCTACTTACCACATGACCAGATTTATGGTGGTTCTTTCCTCCTTTTGTATTTCTGTTGTTCGGTGTTTATGATCCTTGTGTTGTCCCAGTCCATTACATGGTTTTCTCTTGTGCAGTGATCTGTTACGGCTGACTGCTTTATTGTGCTTTCTGCTTCTTCTGTTGCTGCTCTTGTGTGTTTTCGACTTGTTTCTTTCTCACACTCCTTTCTATGTTCTAATGTTCGTGTGTTGAGTTGGCGTCCGGTTTCTCCTACGTATGTTTTATTGCAGAGTTTGCATGGGATTTCGTAAACGACTCCACATTTAAGTCCAGCTGATATTTTGTCTTTGGGTGCACTAGTCTGTTTCTAACTGTTGTGTATGGCTTTGTTGGTGTGTTTATGTTGTGTTTTTTCATTGTTGCTCTTATTTTTTCTGTTATGCCTCTGATGTATGGTAGGGTTATCACTGGTTCTGGTTCTTGACTTTCTGGGTTTCTGGTTCTTTGCTTTCTGTTGTTGTTTGTTGTTTTCCTTTGTTTATTGCCCATGTCGGGTATCTGCAGGTCTTTAAAGCGTGTTGTATGTGTTTGTCCTCTTGTTTACGGTCTCTCTCTTCTGTTACCATGTTTGCTCGGTGATATAATGTTCTGATTACTGACATGTTGTGTATGGTGGGGTGTTCTGATGTCCATGATAAATATTGGTCTGTGTGTGTTGGTTTCCTGTATGTGTTTATGTTTAGGGTCCCGTCGGTCTGCCTGGTGATTTTCATGTCCATAAATGCTATGCTGCCTTCTGTTTCTGACTCATATGTGAACTTTATGCTGCCCGTGTCGTCCATGTTATTCAAGTGTTGTGTTAGTGTTTCTGTTTGTCCTTTTGGTATGATTTCCAGTATGTCGTCTACGTAGCGTTTCCATAGTTTTATTTAGCAGTTGGGGGGGCGGTGGCTATGGCTTTTTGTTCCAGGTCTTCCATGAAAAACTGGCACAGGGTGGCTGATAACGGGTTACCCATGGCGACGCCTTCCAGTTGTTTGTATATTGTGTTGTCGTATGTGAAGTAAGTGGAGTTAGCTACCAGTCCTAATTCCATTCTGTAGTTCTTTTTTTAAAACAGCAGTTTTTGTTTACCTGATTTCCCGCTATGTTTCGTTTGCGGCTGCAAACTTCCTCAGGCTGACGCTGATGGTGGCGTCACTTCCTTCTCCGTTTATACGCGGGCAGCAGAGGACGTTGTCGCCCTCTGCTGCCCGCATCAGCGTAAGCCTGAGGAAGTTTGCAGCCGCAAACGAAACCGTCAACAAGGTAAAGAAAAACCTCATCTGTGTTTAAAAAAGAACCAAAGATGGAATTAGAAGACAAACACAGCAAGAACGTACAAAAGGTGACCGTATATGCCTAACCCGAACCCGAACCGACGCTAACCTAACCCCGACTAAAACTTAATTCACACCACATCTCTAAAACCAACGAGTTAGTTTATAAAACCAAGCGAGGACCAGAAAAATGTCCTCACTCTATTGGTTAAAACCTCATGATGGTCCTCAGTAGAAACCAAGTACAAGAACACACACTCAAGGGGACGGTGAACATTCTGTTCCTAGCTAATGTACTTGTAGAAGGAGGCAGAATGACGTGGCGCACGGCGTTTCTACAGAATCATTTAATGTTGTCATTTGGCTAACATGATGTACAAAAACAAGCTGAGTGCTGACAGCATTGGGATCAGAGGGTCTGAAAACCTCAGCCTTGACTTCACGACCATCAGAAGAAGCTTCACAGCTAAACAGCTGTCTCATACAGGTGTGGATATCAGGAACCTGGGCCGGAAAACGCCTCCATCCCATAAATTATTGACAAGAAGTGGGCAAAAACTCAGGAGTCCAGTCGACATAAGGGGCTGTCATAAACCATCTGCAGGTTCACCTTGTGTCCCACCAGCTCTCGGATGTTGTTGATGCCATATTTAATCATGGTGGGCCTGCAAGTCAAAGCAGAGGGAAATAAAAATCAGAGAGCTGCTCCAGCCAGATCACCATGGTAACGGAGGCTTGGCTCATGGCCTGTGGGTATGAGATCAGACTTAAACATTTAGGTGACGTCGTCGTTCTGACACAAACACCAGATCAATGACGCATCGACTCTGACTTCGTGTGTGTACGCACGCCCAGACTAACACTGGCTTCTGCTACTTTGGCCAAACCCAAGGGAACTGGCTCGGTAGTAAATCCGTCAGCCTTAAAGCTTCCAGATCACACTAAGTGAAGCCATGACCCAGGTCAGCGAGTCTTTAAACCAAGCCTGATCCTCTAGCTCTGCTAGCAGAAGCTTTTATTTAGAGCAGCAGCAAACAAGCCGAGGTCTACTGGTAGGAAAACACTCCAACTACAGGTCAGACCCAACCAAATGCATCAGAACCAGCGGTGTAGTCTACGTGAACGCAGGCATACGCCATATGACGGTCACAATTACCGTATAACCACTGAAAATGTGCAAAGAAATTGTATCAGTTCTGTACCCTAGCTTCCATCTCCCATTCTCCATCAGCCTTCTCTTATTTTATGAAGCAAGCCTTTTTGGGCCAAACGGGCATCCATCAAGCGCGACATTTGCTATGGTGCAGTCACACCGACCCGAGTCAACAACAGCGTTAGTGCTTCAACGCGCTGCCGGCTGAACGGGTCCAACACGGCGTAGGGACACTGTTGCAGCTAGCTTGCATCGCTCGTACCGCTGCTCCAGAGAACTGCAGCTGCAGCTCCTGGTGTTTGGGAGCAGACTGAAGACAGAAGAAGCCAGAGCAGCTTTACCTCATGTAGGGAAGAGGAGCTTACCGACACACGGTACGTGAAATCTAGCATTTATAAACAACAGCATGTGTCATGTTAAAAACAAGCTAACTAGCTAACTAGCAGGTGAGCGCATGCTCCCCTGGCCAGCATGGTGGGGTGAGAATTTAAAGTAGGGCATCCATGGTGAGACAGGAGAAACGGAAAGTTGGGTAAGTTTCACCTGTCAGTGTGTCCCAGGGCAGCTGTGGCTGCACTGTAGCTCATCATCACCAGCGTGTGAATGGATGAATGATACACTGTAAAGTGCTTTGGAGTCAGACTCTAAGTGTGGCTCATTTACCATATTTCATATCTAAACACTGACAGAAACAACTTGACCCAGACTTGTATTTGGTGTGATTAAAAAACACGTCCAGCCATTTCAGATTAGTCGACCGTAATTACCGGAAACTAAAGTGCAAACATTAAAATACAATAAAAATCTAATCAAATAAAAATGTTGTCAAAAACCCTAAAAAGCAAAAGACAAAAGTGTCTATAAATAACAACAAAATGGTCCAAGAAGCAGAATAAAAAGTGCAAGGACCCGTGTCCTCAAATGTGGACACGGGTCCTCAAATGTGGACACGGGTCCACGAGGAGGTTAAAGGCGGTGGCGTCATACGGTAGGCCTGATGTAGTTAATCTCAATCTCTGTACAGCGGGAAGATCTGAGCTTCATTCTGAAGGGTTCCCCTACCCACCGTATCGGTTACCTCACTGGGAGTCATCCGCTCCATTGGTGGAGGTCCTCAGTCATCCAGGTCATTGTAACTCCACATTTGAATGAAAACAACTGAACATCTCCGTTCTCCTCTGGAGGCTTTGTCAGTTCAAACGGGAACGTGCCAGCTCGGATACTGGATAGAGCTCCTCCTACCCACTGAAGGACTCGCTGATCTCCTCAGGCCATTGCTGGGTTTCACATGATGTTGCATCTACATCACCAAATGCAGATGTGGGTGCGGAAGTAGCCGGCGGTGCACAAAACCCCATTTACTCTGGTGACTGGGCGTTAAAATGCTGACATTTTATGCGGTCTACAGTTATTACAATCACTCTAATGGAGGCAAAGACATGTTTGTTTCAAGTCCTGAATGTAGCGCGCCACAAAGGACCTAAAGAAAATAAACAGGCCAGGCAAGCAGGAAACCTGACACCAACACCACGAATATCCAGACGTCTTCAGAATCCTCTACAGACAGCTGAGAGGCAGATCAGGTTCCACTGTTTCCAGGAGTCCATGATATGCCCAGCTGGCTCTGTCCCAGAGGGGCACCCGGGAGCCCCTTCTCCCGTTCTCATCGGTGAAAAAATTTTGTCAATCGCATTGAGAGACCAACTGACCAGATCCATTTTTAATCATTTCCAGTTTCCAGAAAAAATGCAGAAGTGCCGTCCACCCAAAGACAGACAAAGAGCCTTGGGATAAGATAAGAGGAAAAAAGCGTCTGAACTCTCCAAGAGCCGGAAGAAAAATAAATAAATCGGTTCGCCCCTTATCTAGACAATAGAGTCTTCAAGGTTCAGCTTGGTCAATGCTCCTCAATGGCGCCCACTCCCTTGGGGAGTGCCTCAGGGCTCTGTGCTTGGGCCTCTCCTTTTCTCCAGCTACATCCTCCCTTTGGGCAAAATTCTAGTAAAGTATGGCCTGAGCTACCATTCATACGCAGACGACTGTCAAATCTACCTTGCTCTGGACAACCCCAAAGCTCGTTCACTCTCCGACCAATGCCCTGCTGATGAGAGGGGTTAGATAGCTGACAACTTTGTAAAACTGAAGGAATTTAAAACTGAGCCAGTCATGATCAATTTATCTTTGTCAGAGTATACTCACCACTAAAAATTAGACTATGATGTATTCTCATTAGATGAACCAATTCCCCCAAAAGTGTGTCTGATGGGAGCCCTTTAGCACTTGTGTGTGGGGTGTGGGGTGTGTGTGTGAGTGTTCACCTCTCCAGAGAAAGGCCCCAGGCTATTACAGATACGTCCTCAGGCAGACCCATGGGCAACAGCATCTCTGGTCTGAACACACCAGAGTTTCCTACTTCCACCCACCTCTTTAGCCCTGGAAGAGAAAAGATTCTTCCATTAAAATAAAGAAAACCAGAAAAGAGACGCAAACAAACACAACCGAGAAGTTTATGTGGGATCTCCAGGAATTAGTGACGTTAGTTGTAAATGTATGCTCTCCTACTGGTTTTAATGGGAACAACAGGTCAAAGCTAGAAAAACGTTTGTGGTATAAAAAAAAAAGATGTTTAAGTCTTAAATTTACAAAAAAGGGAGTCCATTTTGTATGAATGAAGGAAAACATGTAGAGAGGAGGAAAAAACCTTTAGTTAAAAAGGTAAAATTATGTATGTGTGCACTGTAGCAGGAAAAAGAAAACATAAGAATGTGACTGGAATTCTGACATTAGTGCACGAAAACAGCTAAAGTAAAAAATAATCCACAAGAGTAAAGACGGGGATCAACGCATCGCAAAAGTAACGAGCTAAGTAATGCGCCAGCAGGGTTTCCCCCAGAAAACGAGTTCAGCCTGGCGGCTTTGATGGGGGGGGGGGGGGGGGGGGGCACGTTCCGCTGCTGGAAAACCTGATTACTAATGTAATACTGGTGTAGTACTGGTGTAGTACTGGTGTAATACTGGTGTAGTACTGGCGCAGGGTTTCCCCCAGCGCTGTATAAGCCTGGCGGACCAATATTACACAGTATTACATCAGTAATACCACAATATTAAACCAGTTTTACTACAACATAACACCAGTTATGACAATATTACACAAGTAATATGACAGTATTACACCAGTATTACAGCATTTTTACAGCAGTAACAGTATTATAACACATTACTTAAAGTAGCTTACGAGTTTTCCACTTTCAGAAATGATGTATGATTATTCAGAAAACTGTAAAAGCGATGATCTCATCATGCACTGTGGTATAATGTAAGCATTACGTCTTTTTTATTTATTTAGCCAAGCACGCCCCCGGCCCCGCAGAGCTCTGTGCAATAGGAAACTGAGCACCAACCAGAACTAATCATCCATCCATCCATTTTCATCCGCTCATCCGGAGTCGGGTCGCGGGGCAGCAGCCTAAGGTGAGAGGCCCAGACTTCCCTCTCCCCAGCCACTTGGGCCAGCTCCTCCGGGGGAATCCCAAGGCGTTCCCTGGCCAGGTGAGAGACATAGTCCCTCCAGCGTGTCCTGGGTCTACCTTTAGGTCTCCTCCCGGTTGGACGTGCCCAGAAAACCTCACCAGGGAGGCGTCCAGGAGGCATCCTGACCAGATGCCCGAGCCATCTCAACTGGCTCCTCTCGACGTGGAGGAGCAGCAGATCTACTCCGAGCCCCTCCCAGATGACCGAGCTTCTCACCCTTTCTCTAAGGGAGAGCCCAGCCACTCTTCGGAGAAAACTCATTTTGGCCGCTTGTATCCACAATCTCGTTCTTTCGGTCTCTACCCAAAGCTCATGACCATAGG
>NC_091752.1:72674979-72692479 GCF_043380555.1 Nothobranchius furzeri
ACCTGGGAATCGTTACTGAACTTCAGTACGAAATTTAAGCGTTTTTATCATTCAGACCCTTTCTTTGGATCAAAAGCAGCTCAGAGGTGGTGTGACTAGAGAAGTGGCCATGAGCTGGTCCCATAGCTGCGATCCAGGCTAGACGCCCCATGCTCTAGCCCAGGTCTTAAACTCCGGATGGGTGAGGAGAGTCCTGTCTGAGTCCCCAGCTCAGCCAGAGGCACTAGAAGTCCATAAGCCTCACCTTCGTGGTAGCTGAACACCTCCATGCTGGGCTCGGTGTACGGATTGTAAGCTGGTTTGAAGCGAAGTTTGGTAATTCCTGCAGGAGAACAAGCGAGTGTTTTATGTGATCCACCTTTAGGATAAATGAAGTAGAACCTCCTCAGCAGATCTGTACCTAGTTTGGTGAAGAACTGATGCAGAACTCCCATCAGGTCTCCTAGAGTCATTCCGTAGTCGGCGACCACTCCTTCTATCTGATGGAACTCGGCGAGGTGGGTGGCGTCCAGCGTCTCGTTCCTGAACACCCGGTCGATGGAGAAATACTTGACAGGGGAGAAAGTTTCCTGGTGGACGGAGACGATGAATGAATGAGTGAACCCTAACCCTAACCCTAACCCTAACCACCCGCAGGTTCCACATCTGAACAGAAAGGGGGCGTAGAACATGTTCATGACAGGAGAAGTGTTTTCTTACCACACCTAACTACAGCAGCTACAGCTTATGGACTCACATAGAGATCCCAAATCATCAGCCCTCCACCCCCGTGCTGACAGATGGGATTGGTTGTAAGTAGCTTGTCGTAAAGCTATGAGCACACGTCTCCACCCAATCGTTCCATCAGCTGATAATAATGCATAGAACTTATATAGCGCTTGTCTAGACCCCCAGAGACGCTTTCACACTCTCACATTCACACACTGCTAGTGATGGTAAGCTACATGTAGCCACAGCCGCCCTGGGGAGGTCTGACAGAGGCGAGGCTGCCATTTGGCGCCGTCGGCCTCTCTGACCACCACTAACACAGGCAAGCTGGGTGAAGTGTCTTGCCCAAGGACACAACAGCAGGATACCCCTGGCGGGAGCTGGAATCGAACCCATGACCCTCCGATCATGAGGCAACCCGCTCTACCACCTGAGCTGCTGCTGCCCCCAGTAGTAGGCGAGGCAGCACCTTCATCAGGACTTCACCCTACATCAGGACTCTGGTCTTCAGACTTCCTGGCATCGTCCGCTCTGACAGCGAAGCCTTTAGGGAAGTGGGTGACCTTTGACCCCCGCGGTGCATGTGTGATGTCTGTTAACCCTTCTGTAACCAGAGACACTAGAAGTGCCTTTGGTCTACATCCTGGTCAAACATGCTTTGAGTGACTAATCTTGCTGATGACCTCATCACTAACCAGCCCGACGGCCTCCATCGTTAGCGTCGGACTGCCGCCCTGGACCGCTCCACACCTGATCAACCACAAACATGTGATGGATGACGGGCCGTAACTCAGCTAAGACACCAGAGAGCTGATCCAATGACAGGAGGCCCTCTCTGTGGGTGTGGCCTACACCTGTCTATGCGGGGGGGGGGTGAGTGTGTCTGCAGCCATCTCCACCCTCCCAGGGCACGCTGCCCACCTGCTGGGCCAGCTTGTACAGCATGCGCGCGCTGACGGCCGTGGTGTGGGTTCTGAGGATGTTCTTCTGAGCCTCTTCTAGCTTCCAGTCGTATTTGTACCTGAAAGAGGAGGAGGGGCTGTAGGATCAGACCTGCTATGGAACCAGGAGACGTGGACGCTGATGGACTCACCCCTGTGAACCGTAGCCTCCCTGAGAATGGACCCTCTTCACTCTCTCCAGGTAGTCCCAGGGGAACTGGTGGGCCAGCTCCGGCTCTGAAAGACGGGCCTCTGGGTGAGTGATGCTCACACGCGGGTCTGGACCGAGGACACGGACACTCACCTGACAGGAAGAAGGTGTCGTGCTGGTCTCTGGCCGGGTGCTGCTGAGGCTGGAACAGGGAGTCGAAGTTCCAGAAGGAGCTCTCGATGAAGTTGTTGGTTGGCATCTCCGTGAAGCTGCAGCAGAAAAACGCCTCTCGCTGTGTTTTCTGACACTGATGGGATGGTTTTGCTGTACTTCACCACGACTCACCCCATCTCCAGGAAGATCTGCCTGAACTGTGTCCGCACCTTCATCAGGGGGTGCAGGTGGCCGCAGTCGGGGGCCACGCCCATGGCCTCAAAGTTATACGGCTTAAACTTCTTCTCCTTCCAGCTGCCGCTGCGACACAAGAGTGTTCAAACATCACTGAAACCAACTCTCCTGGACTTTTAGAGGTCCCATATCACCCTAACCTACTTCCTACTCGTTACTTCCTCATGAAAAACAACCTCTTCCTGTCTCAGCCGCTGCTTCCCTTCAACCTGGCTAAGCTGTTGCTAAAGGCTGAATAGTCGCGCATCGCTCCTCCCCACCCAGCCAGTCCCTCACCCTAACCCTCCTCCCGGATGACAAACACTCGGGTTACGTCGTCGAACGAGTGGGATTCAAGCGTCTGGTTCAGAGGCGGATCGCATGTCTGATGAATAACAGACTAGAGAACAAACGACGTCTCCACGGTGCCAACGAGAACACCGGAGTGGTTCTGGACCGAGCCTTACTCGGACACACACACACACACACGGAGGACAACGCTGCAGCTGTTAAACATCACGTTTCTTCTAGAAAGGTTCGTAACGCAGACCAGAGAAACTCTGGAGCTCCACTCAAGCTACGAGTCCAGGACCGGTTCACATTCACGTCATCTCAACGTCGGTCGCCTGAAGAGAAGCTGCTTTTGTCCCGCTCTGCCTTTAGGACCGAGCCCGTGTCTTTGGACGGGTCCCCATGTCTGAGCGGACGTCTCTGTGTCCTGTCTGCCGGCCCGTCCGCCGCCACTGAGCGGCAGCAGCCCAGACAGGACGGCCATCCTTTAAGGATCAGAACTCACGTGGCGATCATCTCAGGTGTGAGCTCCGTCTCTTGCTTGGAGACGGTGGTGCTGAACGAGCTGTCCTTGGTGATCCAGTAAGACTTCACCGTCCTGAAATGTAGACGACAGTGAACATGAGACAGGTGATGAACATCTGGAGTTATTTATGAAAGGGTGAAGTCTTTAGGGCTTTATCCCAAACACCTGCACTAATGAACACGGCTCTGGAACTCAAACACAAGGAAGTCCACTTAACCCAAGTGTGTTGGTTACTCGGTTATCGGCTATTCTGGCCTTGATGTGCATCCTGACAGCTGGGATGGACTACGGTCTCTGCTTGATGCTCGTCAGCGCTGTACTTCCTCCCTCATCGGAGGCGTTTGGATGAAGTCGAGTCCTTTTTGACTCGACTGTTGTTCATGCCTTCATCACCTCGCGTCTGCGCTACGGTTGCTGGCTTGCTGCAGCCAGATCTTTGGAAGGCAAGAGAACGTATGAACATATGAACACACGACTCGATTCTGGCTGCTCTGCACCGGCTGACGGGTTGGCCCAGAGGTGCTGCTGGGTTCCTGGTCCGGCCCTCCATGCCGTCAACCAGCTGCTGCTCTGGGTTCCCCGAGCTGGGCTGAGGACCGGAGGGGACAGAGCGGTCCCTTAACCCCGGCTGGTCTCATCTGTGTATTTGGACTGTGCAGCACCTTGGTGGGACGTCTCATGCCTGTAAGGTGCTTTTAAACTAAAGGTTGATTTGATTTGATGCATCACATCGTCTCCAAATCGTGATGCATATCGAATCGCCAGAATCTCACCGATGCACATCCCCACTGCCGCAGAGAAGGCAGAGGTCGCCCGAGAGGGACCAGCGTGGACACAGCTGGAGGGAGAAACAGAAGCCAGATCTACCTTCAGCAACACAGGTGAGTGATCGGAGAAGCTAGCAGGGAAAAATGTCCACGTCACCGATCCTCAGCCCATGAGACCGGGTCCAGGACAAGCTAAAATAAGGTCCAAAAGGTCCGTCAGGGCAGCAAACATGCTTAAAATCATCCAGCAGGAGGAGGCGGTCCCATTTTAAATGACTGGCCGGAGCACAGGTGAGAACAGCCCAGCTGAAGCGCTCTGGAGACGATGAAAGGACGCCGTGATTACAGGTAAATCAGGTTTAATAACGCCAACAGACCACCAGCGTGGCACTGCGTTCTTCATGTGCTGATGATGTCAGAGCAGTCAGGCGAGCGTTGAAGACTCACCCGGACAAATCCACGACTCGGCAGCGCGTAAAAAGCCGAGCCGTTGCTGAGTAAGCCCTTTAAGAAAACCCGACCTGGTGCTACTCAGCCGGCGGAGGCGCCAGCGCTGCAGACGCAGCGGTCCCGGCGGGTCTCTCTCGGTTCAGACGCTTCATGGACAGGATTTCTAGGCAGGCACAGCCACGCTGCTGAGGGGATCCGATCTGGCGGCCTGAGGATCGGCTCTCTGCTTGTTGCAGATGATGTGGTCCTGTTGGCTTCATCAGACACTCTCGCTGGAGCGTGAAGCAGCCGGGATGAGAAGTGACTCCGTCATATCGGAGACGGTGGCCTTGAATCAGAGAAGGGCAGAAAGCCTTCTACAGGCCAGAGAGGAGCTCCTGCCTCAAGTGGAGGAGTTTAAGTCTGACAGGATCTTGTTCACGAGTGAGGGGAAGACGGAGCGGGAGATCGGCAGGTGGACCGGTGCTGCATCCATCTATGGCCATGAGCTTTGGGTAGTTTTCTCCTCAGGGTGTCGGGCTCTCCCTTAGTGATCCGGGAGGGGCTTGGAGTAGACCCGCTGCTCCTCCACGTCAAGAGGAGCCAGTTGAGGTTGCTCAGGCGTCTGGTCGGGATGCCTCCTGGTGAGGTGTTCCGAGCACGTGCAACCAGGAGGGGACCTAAAGGTAGACCCAGGCCGTGGAACGCTGTGGGATTCCCATGGAAGACCTGGCCCAAGTGGCTGGGGAGACGGAGGTCTGGGCCCTTCTGCTCAGGCTGCTGCCCCCGTGACCCGACTTCAGACAGACCTCCCGCCAGAGACCCAAAAGGTCCAGTTTCTAATATCTAGTGGTGCCTTCTCAGCCCCGGAGGGACTGCTGAAAAGGCCAGCCGGCCCGGTGTGCTGACGTACGGCTGCTTCCTGCAGCTCTGCAGCCTGAGGACCTCCAACATCACAAGCAGACGCTGCAACAGAAGCACGCTACTGAAGGCATGAGAGGTGCCAGAGCCCACACGTGGCCGTTTCTGTTAAAACTACTAGAATGGTATTTAGCAGGCCCTGTGATGACACCGCGCTGCCACCTACTGGTGGACAACCTACACTTCAGAGAGGAGCTTCCTCTTCTTCAGCTCGTTCTTCTCCTTCTCCTCCAGCTGAGTGGAACGGCCCCTCTGCACCAGCAGTAGCGTCTCTCTGACCTGGTCCTGTATGCTCTCCACCTGAGGCACCACATGCACAAACATCTGGACGGTGCACGGATACAACAGAGACCTACGAGTTGGTGAAAGCAAACCTACAGTCCTGAAGATCCTGGGGCCTCCCTCTGTGGACTTGTCCAGTCGGATCCACTTGTTGGACATGGCCTTGCTGAAGCCAATCTTCCCAAAGGAACGTTTCTACATGAGGTGGAGAAGTTCAGCATCAGTTTCTGTTAGTATCAGAGAAATGACAACAGCAGAATAAAGTGTCCCCCCCCCCCCCCCCCCCCATCTGCTGCACCTGAAGGATCTTCTGACATCCTTTAACTCTGCAGTCAGAGACGCCAGGGTTTCCTATTTCTCCAACCTGGTGTCCCAGAGCAAAGGGAACCCCGAGGTGTTGTTTAACACCGTCAGCAGCACCGTGTCTCCTGCCTCTCCTACAGCCTCCATCCACTCTGTTGCAGACCGTGAGAACTTCCTTTGTGGACAAAGTCAATGAGGTCAGATCTAGCATCTTCTCCTCAGCCCCACCTCTGCCTCTCCCGACTCCAGACCCTCGGAGCGGTTAACTGCTCCCTGACCCTGGCGGCTGATGAGAGGACCAGCCGTACAACAGAGGCGTACCTGGGCGTGTCCCGCCACTTCCCGAGAGAAGACTGGAGCACGGGAGTGAAGATGGAGTGAAAGTCATTTCCAAACGCGTGCACAGAAAAGATGTAGCCACACTTAGCTCAGCTGGCCAACTCCTTTCTGTGAATCCCTGCCACTTCCACCCCACCGGAAGATGCTGGAAACATCTGCTCTGAAAATGGAGCAAGCCTTTCTCCGGAACATGTCGGAATGCTGAACAAGAGCCTCGTGTAGGAAAAATGTCTATTTCAGCAGGACACGTTTGTGAGCACAAGTCATCTTTGGCTTTAGGTGCCAACCTCCATCTGACGGTAGCACCTGTGTCAACAGGTACAAAGTTCACTAGAACGTGTTTGATACTAGAGCGTCCTGGTGGGTTCCCTCCCCTCCGATCCTCTCCTGGTAGACCAACAGCTGCACCTCCAACCACCAGTCTGTCGTTTGCAGATGACACCACCATCATCACACTCATCTGTGACGGGGACGAGTCGGCCTACAGAAGGAGGAGGAGCTGGCCCCAGTGGCTGGGGAGAGGGAAGTCTGGGCCTCTCGCCTGAGGCTGCTGCCCCCGCGACCCGACTCCGGATAAGCGGGTGAAAATGGATGGATGAATAAAATCATTAATGCCAGAATATCGGTATTGGCAAATATCGGTTATCGACCATAGCAGTGATCTTAATATCAGATATCGGTATCAGCCCAAAAACTTACATATCGGTGCCTCACTAATATATATGTGCAAAAGTGTGATCCGTAGCTCGTTCCACCACGAGTGAATGGATGAATGATGTACTGTAAAGCGCTTTGGAGTCCTCTGACTCTGAAAGGCGCTACACAAGTGTGGCTCTTCTATCGTTCCTTCATTCGTGCACCAGGTACCGCAGGAGCTACTTCTCACACAACAATAAAACCTTCTGATCCTACCGCTCTAGAGCCCCAGGCTAGAGTAATGATCACAGAGGTCCAACCTCACCGAGGGACCACTGCTCCTAACATCTAGAACATTAAACTAGCTCTATTCCTAAAACATCGTTGGTATCTTCTCACTGTGTCTTGTTATAATGGAATTAGCTCCATTCCTGCCCGTGGTTGGTCGTCTACCAGAACAAGACCGCAGATCCGTG
Source organism: Nothobranchius furzeri (assembly GCF_043380555.1). Lineage (NCBI taxonomy): Eukaryota > Metazoa > Chordata > Actinopteri > Cyprinodontiformes > Nothobranchiidae > Nothobranchius > Nothobranchius furzeri. The sequence continues at coordinate 72,682,137 of NC_091752.1, forward strand.
TTTTACTACCAGAACACATGAACACCCACCATCAGCTCCGCCTGTGGTAGACCCTCCGGAGGGATGGAGCCGAACACCCGAGCTTCGTGGCTGCCCTGCTCGGCTATCTCCGTGCCCTCCTCGGTCAGCTCCCAGTGTTTGGACGAGCGTAGCTCGGCGGAGATCACCTGTGCAGCAGGAACACAGTCAGCTCACCTGCCCGCTTTAACCCGAGCTAGCTAGCCCTTCTCCGCTGCACCAGTCACGCTGCTGACAGCGACAGCCCAACTTCCGCTGCTCTCAGGCGGAAACACTCACGTCACCGAGCGCCTGGAGACTCTTCACGGCTCCCACGACGACCTGGTGATCCACCCCGAGGCTGTTGGCCAGTTCCAGGCTGTCCGCCCCGCCGTCCACCTTTTCAATCTGCCTTAGGAGGGCCTCCGCCACACCGGTGTCCGCCATGTTGGACCTGAAAGAGGCCGGATGTGACGTAGCACGAGTAGCAGGAAGAAGGGGCTTTTAAAGCTTTTGATAAAATAAAATAATTACCTAAAATGATGTCAGAGACCACGCGCTGCTGTTCACACAGAAATGTGCAATTAGCCAGTTTCATATTTTCATTTGAATTTTGTCTCTACATAGTCACTAAAATAAGAGCTTGACCATGCTTTTATTTTGACATGCCCTCTGAATGAATGACACATCCTCCTTCCAGGTGATGAATATGTGATGTGTGTGGTTTTAATACCTACAGACATCTATAAATGATGGATCTGGTCAAGACAAATGAAGAACAGGCTCAACACCACCAGAAAATCTGCCTTCTAATTCACGACAGAGTCTGGTGTCGCTGAACCAACGTACCACACAATAAATATATAAAATAACATATAGCATGTATTACCAAAGGCATAGAAGCATTCAGGTTTCACTCCACGAAGGTTTAGATAAATCTATAGATCATCTCCAAAATGATTAAAGAAAGTAACACTTCTGTTAACTTTAGCTGATAACCTGTGTGTGTGTAACGGTGCTGTAGACATGTGTAATCATTACTGATTTCCCCCTTTCCTATTCATTTTCTCTCCCTTTCCTTACATTTTTTTCTCTAATTTTAAACATAATTTTTTTTTTTACCTTTTTTATGCTTTGTTTTCAAGGCCAGATTAACCATGTGGGCAACTGGGCAATTGCCCAGGGCCCACGAACTCTAAAGGGACCAGGCCCAGGGCAGCAAGGGCACGAGCAAAACACTGTCTGCAATCTCCCGCTTTATATTAAACTAGTGTGACGTCCTCTTTTCCCTGGACATGCCCACTTTTCACTCTCTGTCCGGGCGACGGGGGGGTGTTCTTGTATTGATGAAAATGTCTGTTTTTTCATCCAGGAGCAGGGATGGAATTATGGGGGAGCCGGAAAAAACGTTTTCTACCTATATTACATCATTTTTGGACTCTTTTCAGCAGAGAGCACATATAGCGATGATCGTTGGTGCAGCGCTCCAGGCTGCTGCGTCCAGCGCATGGTCCATTCTCAAAGTGGCGCAACCAGAAAACTATAATTAACACACGATGGTTCATGTCCGCACATGTTCTCTACTTTCTGTCTTATTTGTGCCTGAAGCGCTCTGCTACTGCGGAGCTCATCACCTGTGCTGCGGTGATGTCACCTCACTGACGCAGCATCGAAACGCGCTCTCTGCTTTGCGGTCAGGAGATCTTTGATCTGCTCAGAAGGAACTGATGAGGTGAAAAAGTAAGAATCCAGGCAGCAGATTTTCTGGAGAGTTTAGAGGAGATGCAGGAAGATGAGAGACAGACAGGACAGGAAATAGTTCAATAAAAACAAGAAAACAAAGTTAAATGTAGGTAGATTTATCTCCACTACACGTTTTTACCTGTTTAAAACAATAAGTTATACACGTGTCATATTTATACATCTGATACAATTCAGATCACCTTCAAAACTCAGTCACACACCCAGGGCCGTTTCAAGACATTTTGGGGACCAAGGCAAAATGACCCTGATGCTGTAGTAAAACAAAAGGTATAATAATTTATTATTAATAAAACCTTGTTGCAGCACTAAAGCAGAAAAATGAGATTTTGCAATAAATATGCAAAATATAGTATGAATTGTTTTAGAGCCCTTTTATTGGCAGAATCTGATATTAATTTAGTTCTTACAAAAAATGGGTCCCAACATGGTTTGTGTGGTGTTGCCATAGTGTGACGTCATAGGCACAGATCCCCTGTCCTCTTGTTTGGAAATGGAAATATGATCACCCTACATTAAACAAACTGTCCACCCGGGCTTTTGCGCTGCACAGAGACGCTTCGCTGCCTATGACTGAACGTCAGTTGAGAGTCAGTCTCGTGCAGACTGACCAATGAAGAGAGGGCCTCAAGTTAAGACCCTCTCCTCATTGGTCAGTCCACACGAGGTGGGTCAAAGGTTACCCTGAGCGGGTTACGTGATGTCAGGCATTCAAGTATTGAGTATATTTACTGCATAACAGTAAAATATTCTGTATGTGACCACATTATGGTGATCCTTGGGTCGTGATGATGGGGCCCTTGAATATTGTTGCCCAGGGTACAACAAAGTGTTAATCTGGCCCTGTTTGTTTTTTGTGATTGTGAAGTGCCTTGTGATTTTTATCTTGAGTGGAATCATAAAATATTGTTCTTTCTTTTACCAAAATTCTATCTCCATCTTCAGGTTAAAACTCTGTTTATGTTTATTTATTTAGCAGACGCTTTTATCCACAGCGACTTACAGTTTATAACCTATAGGGCATGTTGTGATCTGAGGGGGAAACCGGAGTACCCGGAGGAAACCCACGCATGCATGGGGAGAACACGCAACTCCACGCAGAAGGGCCGCGGCACAGTTTCGAACCTGTGACCTTCGTGCTGGGAGGCAACGGTGCTAACCACTGCGCCACCATGCAGCCCTCTCTCTGGAACTCTGCTCCACTCATGCAGAACCAGCTGTGGTTGATGGCTAAAGGTTGGTTTATGCTTGACGCATCCGCGAGGTCCGCACGGCTCCGCGCGGAAAAGTTGCGTCATTTTGCGTCATTTTAACAACCACGCCCCTCCACCGCGTCTCCGCACGGCCCAAGATTTCCGCAACGCGCACCTCGGAAAAAGCTTGGTTTATGCTTGACGCATTCACTTTCCGCGCGGTGATGCGGCTCGCGGCTGGAACGCGCTTCACGACTCGCAGCGTTTATGGTTCATGCGGCTCGTCTCTGCGGTGAGCCAATATTCTCCCAAACTGTAGGGGGCAGCATGGAGCTCTACAACATGCATCCAACACTACACCATAGTAGAAGTAGAAATTACTGTTTACAACATGGCATTCCAGCATTTTTAACAGCGTCCTCGTCTTTTCCGACAGTGCGAGCTATTTCTCTCCAAGAATTATTAACAACATGTTGATCACGGTGATCTCTGAGAGCTGAATCATACAAATGTCTGTGTTTACCAACCTCTGCCGTGCCGGTCCGCCATGTTTTTCCGCGTCCGACCGTCCGCGTGGTTAGAAATTTTCCGAGGTGCGCGTTGCGGAAATCTTGGGCCGGGCGGAGACGCGGTGTAGGGGCGTGGTTGTTAAAATGACGCAAAATGACGCAACTTTTCCGCGCGGAGCCGTGCGGACCTCGCAGACGCGTCAAGCATAAACTATGGCATTTAAAGCGTGCCACAACCCGTGCACGCGCATTGGGTCCACAGCGCGCGTGTGAACGGGACTCGCGAGCGAAAATATACATGGCGAGAGGTCATTTGTGCAGTGAGAGGGAGCAAACTGTGTCTGTGAGCGCACAAGGATGTGCACAAGCAGGCCCGGAGTGGCTGATCGGGAGGGTCTGGAGAATTCCCGGTGGGCCGCGCGGTGTTTGGGCCGCATGGGCCGGTGCTCTCGTTTTTGTTTTTTATCATTTTATTTTTATTTTTTGGTGCCGGTGTTCAGTCATGGCACTGAGGCCGCCGGGCTGATCTCATACGCTCCTCCCGGCTGTGTCTACCTGCAGGCTGCAGCTCGGTTTTTTTTCTTTTTCCCCGTATGCGCCTGTGCGCACCACGTGACCACGCAGTTGATGGAAAGATGGAAAGTAGAAAGAGCAAGGGTGGCGCGGAGGAGGCAAGAATTAAAAAGAGGAAAGGGCTGGAAACAGATGCAGCTAAATGTGCAAAAATGAGCACTTTTTTTCTCAAACAAGCTCGCGGTCTTTAACTTCAAATGAAGATAAAACGGGTAAGGCAAGTCAAGATGTTAAACTTTACCGGCTGCAAATCACCATTCAAGTTAATTAAGCATCAATAATGAATTATATGGCGTCAGGACATAACGTTATGTAATATAATTAACAGTATGATGTGACTGATGCCACCAAACTGCCTTGTCAGAGTCAAACACAAGATCCAGTAGGCCTAATAAGCACCAGGCAGAAACCCACAATTCCAGAGCGGGCATGTACAGGTAGGATTACTTATTGAGTCAGTGAACTGAATATTATTAAAATTTATATGATGAAAACTATCCTGGCTCTATATGAAAGTGTTCTAAAATGCTAGATGATTCAGCATTGATCAGAAAGCGTGTAAAAAAAGGAAAATGAATGCTGAATTGGGACAATTTTCACACAATGTAGTGTCAGAAGAAGAGCCAGGAGCCAGCAGTGAGGGTATTGCTCCTGTTGGGATAGAAGGTGAGCCAACTCATGTGCAAACATCAGTTTCATTATAATAATTTTAATGTCCAAATAATAGTAGGGACCTGTTGTATTTTTATTAGTAAATGCACAAAGCCCACAACAGATCGCTATTAGAATGAAAGTAAAATGAAATAAGCCTGCATATTTTGCCATACAAAATATTTTCATTGGTTACAAAAAATGTGTTTTCCATATCAAATGTGCTAAAGCTTTCCAGATGATTATTTTAATTGTGTGCAGGTGAGTCTAGGGAAACTGGAAAAAGTGTGAAAGGGAGTGCTGAGTCATTTCATTTTAAAGGTTTGAAAATCTCAGAACAGCTGTTTGAACAGAAGGTGGATTGTTATATTGTTAGAGAATGTGTTGTAAAGAACAATGTTGGAGATGTGCACTGATGTTCAAATAAACCTACATTGTAAAGCAACTCTTTCTTGCACTGAATTACAAGGCTTTACCGAGTAGTGTGCTTTTGTAGACTATACATATAAAGTTCTAACATGATTTTAATAATAATTCGTTAAGTGGGCCGGTCTGGGGTCTGAAACTCCAGGGCTGAAAATGTGTCCCACTCCGGCCCTGTGCACAAGTGACAAACCTGCGTGTGCGCGTTGGCAACGCGCACACGGCAGAGGAAAACGTGCGCGCGCGGCAGCCTGTGCGCGCTCGGCAGCCTCTCTGCGCGCTCGGTTTCTGACTCCTGCTCGCTCGGCTGTAAGGGTTAGGGTTAGGGTTAACCAGCTAACCAGCCCACCACTTCCAGTCTGGGTTGTAACAATCTGCAGACAGATTTCTGAGCATCTCCTCCTTTGGTACACAGATCCTCACTGAGCCATGTACTGTGAACAAATAGTTTCTCCATGATATTATCCAGCAAGGTCTTGTTTTTGTCAAAACAAGGGTGACGTAATGAAAAAATAGAAATATTTCATTAAATTAACATTAAAATTATTTATATGCATAATTAAAATAAAAAAAACATTTTTTGAAATATATAAAGTGCACCAAACTTGACTCAGTCCATTCAACAATTCTAAATGGACAATTATGTAACTCATCAATTAATTATTTGAAAGGATAATTTGTCAATTAAATGCTGAAAAAAATAAACAATACATTAATGAGGCAAGAACTTTTTAAACTTGAACATACCTACACCCACAAGTCTATTTTTACCTGGTTTAAACCATCTAGCTTATGTGCACTTTTTAAAACACTGCCCAGCAAACATTCGGACGTTTAATGACAGTTGAACGGTCACAACTGTAAAATAATATCACAGGAATTAGGAAAGAATAATATGACATCAACTCTATGTTCCTTGGCCGGACTTGAACCTGGATCCTACAGAGTGAGTCACCCGCTCTCCCAGCTGAGCTATGACAGCAACTGCTGAATCTCAGATTTTTTTTTATATCGATAGCTAGAGAGTAAAGTGCGGGGTGAACTAACCAATCAGAGGACAGGGAAGATCTGCCACAGGCCACGCCTCTAGAGTGCCAAAACTCCTCACAGCCGAGCGAGCGGAATTAGAAACCGAGCGCGCAAAGGCTGCCGAGCGCGCAGAGAGGCTGCCGCGCGCGCACGTTTTCCTCTGCCGTGTGCTCGTTGGCAACGCGCGCACACAGGTTTGTCACTTGTGCACATCCTTGTGCGCTCACAGACAGTTTGCTCCCTCTCAGTGCACAAATGACCTCTCGCCATGTATATTTTCGCTCGCGAGTCCCGTTCACGCGCGCGCTGCCATGTATATTTTCGCTCGCGAGTCCCGTTCACGCGCGCGCTGCCATGTATATTTTCGCTCGCGAGTCCCGTTCACGCGCGCGCTGTGGACCCAATGCGCGTGCACGGGTTGTGGCACGGGTCTGACGCGATAATAAACCAACATTTCTAACCACGCGGACGGTCGGACGCGGAAAAACATGGCGGACCGGCACGGCAGAGGTTGGTAAATACAGACATTTGTATGATTCAGCTCTCAGAGATCACCGTGATCAACATGTTGTTAATAATTCTTGGAGAGAAATAGCTCGCACTGTCGGAAAAGACGAGGACGCTGTTAAAAATGCTGAAATACCATGTTGTAAACAGTAATTTCTACTTCTACTATGGTGTAGTGTTGGATGCATGCAGTGGAGCTCCATGCTGCCCCCTACAGTTTGGGAGAATATTGGCTAACCGCAGAGACGAGCTGCACAAACCATAAACGCTGCAAGTTGTGAAGCGCGTTCCAGCCGCGAGCCGCATCACCGCGCGGAAAGTGAATGCGTCAAGCATAAACCAAGCTTAAGCTGAAAAATATGTTATCAGCAAATGACAACGTGGCTGCACTGCACTGATCTCCAGGTGAGGCTACCGCACCTCCACCTGGCTCAGCCACTCACCTGTCGATATGACACATTAGCACTCTGAGCCGCTCGCTGCCTTCAAAACAAACGCCTTCCTCCCCTTTTCATTCAATGACCGCGGCTAACAGGAAATCCTCCAGAATGCTGCAGCATCGGTGTCTGCTCTTCTCCTGAGCGGTAAGTCTTGTGTGAGTGCGTGCTTTTGTGCACGTGCTCGTTAACGACTCGTTTTTAGACTGAGAAACTCCCGACAGCACAGGCGGCGGGGTTGAGGGGGGTGTGGTCTACCACTGCCTCAGTGCCGCTCTCGGTCCGCCGGGCCACACCCCTTCAGAAGCGTTTCTACAACAGGAAGTGAGGATGAAATACGTCTCCACCCAGGCCTGGACTCCCACTTTAATTTCATGTTCTGGAGTTGAACAGGTGTTCAATAAAAGCCAGCCGTGGGAATATTCTGCTCCGTTGTCCATTCAGCTACTGATTACATTTGTACTCATTCATGCCGAGACTGTAGATGCTCACACAGTCAGAATCAAAGCTAATAAGTCAAAATAAGTCATTTATTAATACACTTTGTTCCACAATAACAGGAATACATCCAGTCAGTTCAAACACTAAATTGAGCAGCGATGTGGACTCAAAATAAACGAGAATGTTGCAACTATTAAAAAATAACCTGCACCACATCAGGAACATTGTAAAATAAGTACAAATTACAAGCAAGCAGCTGCAGAAAAGAACTATTTGGGTATTTTTGTTGCAACAAAGATGAGGAAAAGTCGATTCTCAAAAAAAGGAACCAAATTAAAATCACATCTAGAGATGGGAAGTGATGGAGTAAAATAAAAGTTACTAACCCACTGAAAGACCACCAAATGAAACCACAACTCGGCTCTCGACATTAAATATCCACGAATCTCACTGTGTCCACATGTGCTACATTAAAGCCAAAAGCACTGAGGAACATGGGAACAACGCGCCGGCGGCGAGGGTGGGACACTCTGGGGGCTGATGATTCATCTGTACTGGTAAGTCATGCTGCCGTCCCGGCTGTAGCCGGAGTGCTGGTACTGAGAGTGGGTGGACCCAAAGCCTTGGTTGTTCTCTCCCTGGGGGTTGTAAGTGGACAGGGCGCTGAAGCCTACATGGAAGATGTGGAAAGGTCAGTAAGAATCAAAACAAACAAAACAATCACAGGAATGAAGCTCCAACCAAAACTAAAAAGGAATCTTCTCAGTTCTGCAGTGAAGTACCAGTTCCACCCACCCTCCCACAGGACCCCAAAGCACTTCACAGTGAGCCATCAGCCCGCTCTGCCGCTCAATCACAAAAGCCACCGGCGTTGGTGGAGTGGCTGTGTATTTTGAACCGGCAACCACCGATCCTACATGAGATCTTGACCTTCTCACCCATCACTGTGTGTGTCCTACATGAGATCTTTACCTTCTCACCCATCACTGCGTGTGTCCTACATGAGATCTTTACCTTCTCACCCATCACTGTGTGTGTCCTACATGAGATCTTGACCTTCTCACCCATCACTGTGTGTGTCCTACATGAGATCTTTACCTTCTCACCCATCACTGTGTGTCCTACATGAGATCTTTACCTTCTCACCCATCACTGTGTGTGTCCTACATGAGATCTTGACCTTCTCACCCATCACTGCGTGTGTCCTACATGAGATCTTTACCTTCTCACCCATCACTGCGTGTGTCCTACATGAGATCTTTACCTTCTCACCCATCACTGTGTGTGTCCTACATGAGATCTTTACCTTCTCACCCATCACTGTGTGTCCTACATGAGATCTTTACCTTCTCACCCATCACTGTGTGTGTCCTACATGAGATCTTGACCTTCTCACCCATCACTGTGTGTGTCCTACATGAGATCTTGACCTTCTCACCCATCACTGCGTGTGTCCTACATGAGATCTTTACCTTCTCACCCATCACTGCGTGTGTCCTACATGAGATCTTTACCTTCTCACCCATCACTGCGTGTGTCCTACATGAGATCTTTACCTTCTCACCCATCACTGCGTGTGTCCTACATGAGATCTTTACCTTCTCACCCATCACTGTGTGTGTCCTACATGAGATCTTGACCTTCTCACCCATCACTGCGTGTGTCCTACATGAGATCTTTACCTTCTCACCCATCACTGTGTGTGTCCTACATGAGATCTTTACCTTCTCACCCATCACTGCGTGTGTCCTACATGAGATCTTTACCTTCTCACCCATCACTGTGTGTGTCCTACATGAGATCTTGACCTTCTCACCCATCACTGTGTGTGTCCTACATGAGATCTTGACCTTCTCACCCATCACTGCGTGTGTCCTACATGAGATCTTGACCTTCTCACCCATCACTGGCGAGTTACACAGGAACATCATGAAGACTAACAAGGCTGCCCAAACTTTCACACCCTACTGTAACTAGACAAGTTAGGTCAGGATTCACCCAGAAAGCGTGCTTAAGGCGGACCGGGAGAGGGTTGGGGTGTGTGTGTGTGTGTGTTGATATTCTCTGTTTCTCTGGACTGAGGCTGCTCAGGAAGGCGATCCTCCCTCACCGCTACACAAAAACACACCTGCACGTGTGACAGATGAAGCAAACCCACCATCATAGATGTAGTCCTGGTTACCTCCAGCGCCTCCCGTCACCTGGCTGGGGTAGGCCGTGCTGTAAGTGTAACCCCCGGCACCGGCTTGGTTCTGGTTGAAGGTCTTTTTGCCCGGCCCATACTGGTTATACAGGCCCTGTCCCAGTGAGCTGCTTGGCTGATAGCCTCCTGCAGCGCCTGTGCTTCCTCTTATTGGACCTGGAAGTGCCGCCTTCCCAACTTTTGGAATTGGAGGTTTCTTTTTGGGTGGTTTGTTGCCAGAAGGGGCAGAGAAGGAGCCGTCGTCCTGATAGTATGAACCGTAGGCCGGAGGCGGAGCTTCTGCTGTGCTGAAAGGAGGACCAGCTGCTGGGCTGCTCGAGGCCCCGCCTCCTCCATGTGCACCTCCTCTGCTGTAGTAATCTAGGGAATAACAGCACGGCACACGCTTCAGACACGCATTTCCTCACTGTTCTCGTGATTAAATCAATAATTCAACAACTGCTAGCAGAGTCATGAAGTCACATTTATTATAAAAACAGCGTGCGCTGGTAACTCTGAGACGCCATCACGCCATCAGAGTGGAGCCAGACAGGTTCATAAAAGCAAAGCAGCTTCATCACAGTTAGTAAAACACTCGAGACCTAAAGTCCACGTTAAAGAAACACGGAGACGAGGGTGC
>NC_091752.1:73048758-73128758 GCF_043380555.1 Nothobranchius furzeri
TAGCTGCACATTTGATCCCAAAGTTTGGACCGGTTCTGCCTTTGTGCCTTTGCTGGTTCCTTTATTTTCCTCCACTGCATCCAGATGACCACACTGTGCGCCAGTAAAAAGCATTTTCTTACACGTAACTTACTTTTGTTCAACAAAGTTCTGGGGAAAATAGTAATTCAAAGATGTTTCACCCGTGCTACGTTTAAAAATAGACAGACACGCACAGACAGTTACAGCCCTGCTCCGATATGGAAGAGCTGGGGGGAAATCAGGACGTTAATAGCACCAACCATAGGTATGTACCAACTAGCGAGAAAAGCAAATTTTGATCTTTTTCTGCAGCGGTTTTAGCGCTTTTCTGTGCACCGCTGCTGGTACAGCGCCCTGTAGTGGCGCAACGCTGCAACTGCAGTTACAGTAACATCCATATAGCTGGGGGCAGAGTGAAATCAGGCTGGGGCGGCACAAAAATAGCTGGAGGCGGCCGCCACGCAAATTTGAATACAGGAAAACCCTGTATATGTGCCCCTTTTTTAACTTTGAGCACCCGCCCCTTCAAAGGTCTCTGCACGGCCCTGCTCTATCTGCTTCCTTTACAGCACCTGCTGAGCTCATTTAAAGGAGTCTCCTAGCGTCTTCACACGGATGACATCCAACTGTACATCTCCTTTAAGCCCCATGAGATGTCTACGCTGCAGCTGTTACTCTCCTGCTTAGACTCCATTAAAACCTGGATGGTGGGAGCTTTCTACAGCTGAATGAAGATAAGACTGAGATCTTCATCTGTGCCCCAGAGAAGCTGGTTCCCAAAGTCAGAGACTCTCTTGGTCAGCTTGCTTCTCACACCAAACCCTCTGTCAGGAATCTTGGCGTGACCTTTGACCCAGCTGTCACCCTGGATTCTCATGCCAGTTCTCTTGTTGGCTCTTCCTTCTTCCATCTCAGGAACGTTGCTAAGCTGTGTAACGTGATGAAGGAGCCATTTCTACCCTAACAGCTGTTTCCTTTTGACACAGTGTCAGTGTGTCTGAAACAGCCTGAAGGTCATACAGTCGTTTCTAAACTGTTTACATTCCAGCATGAAGACAGAAGAAAGAAGAATGAATTCTTTCCTTTTGATTAATCAAAGAACTCTATTTTAATAAAGCTAATCCCTCAAAGTGTTAGTCAATATAACAAGATGTGACCGGCCTGTGAAATTAAAATATTAATTATTTTATTATGATCTTAGAAATGAAGTAATGTAACTTTAAATGGTTCAACAGGACTCATTTCACGTAGTGTTAAAAGGACTTGACACATTTTTTCACTGATCCAATCAGAATCTTACAGATCTGACGGAGGCGTGCTTCTGACGGTGTTTGGTAATTTTCATTCAACAATAAACCAAAACATCCGAGGTATAAAACAGATGCCACGTCAGCTCTAATGCAGTTCAAAGCGTTCCAGAGCAAAGTGACGGAGTGGCCAATCCTGAACTTTAACTCTTCAACCGAAAGAACCACGACAAGCTGAGAAAATCCAGTCGCTATAACAACAAGCAACGACAACAGCTCCTTTCAGAATAAGAGCTCCACTGACCCAGGTTGGGTCTGAACAGACGCCAAGACAAGAGTCGTGTGCTGGCAGTATCTCGAGACGGGTCTGGTCGGAACCGCAGCTCTGCTACCAGCTCGGTGTCCAGAGAGGGTCCGGGTGGACCTCGGCATTCCTGATCTCACAGAGGACTTCCACCAGGCAGGTAGGCGTGGCTTAATGGTGTCTCATGCAGTTCTGAAACGGACCCCAGCTTATTCCAAACCAACATCTTCAGTTCCCGTCAGAACTAATCGCTTCTTCGGATTTGCGGGTTCTGATTTACATGACACGTCATCCATTCACCGCCTCATCCATTTTTAGTCGCACTATACACTTAGTTCTTAAATAAGCCTAGTTTAATTGTTAGTAATAAAATTTCTTAACTTTTAAACTTGACTCGTTCTATTCTGTTGTCTCTGAGTGAATACCAAGCCCCCACAATGCGGCTCTAAAAATGGTCCCAACCCGGAAGTAAGAAAAATTGCAGTTCCACCCTCATCCGCTGGGGGCTGGTGCCAGAAGCGAGCAAATCCTCATTGACTCCCATGTTAAAAATGCCGATTTCACAGCAGAAATAAACATGTTTACAGCCTGGTTCAAAAAATGGTTTTTTGTCTAAATTATCTAGTTTACACTCATGACAACTCTGAGGGGGGTGAATTTTTTTCTCACTCTTCTGTTTAAGTGTATTGAAAGCCTAAAATTCTGTATAATTAATGAGCATCCGACACACGTGACCGCCGCCTCAGACCCATGTGACCACAGAGCTAGCTCCTTGGAAAGGCCTCAGTACAGCCTCGGTCTCTCCTGGAAACTGTTTTGGGATTTTGAGTCTCTGTGCTTGTGAATTCTGTTTTGGATATTTTTTGTGCAATTGTTGGACAAAATGACTTGCTGTGGTATTAATTGCAGTAATAGAGCGTCCAAGGAGTCTCCACTTCATTTTTTTTCGGTAAGTTCAAATCTATATTTGTATTTTCAGTCACTGCCGCCTTTAAACTAGCTGAGTTTATCGAAGTAGCTAGCTAACTATCATTTTAGCATTTAGCATGTACTGTTGAACCATGAAATTTAGATGTAAAATACGGTAAAATAATTAATAGGGCATATTTCGATGGGTAAAAGGGTAAAACCCAGTGCATTTAAGACAAAAATGGGTTGAAATATGACAGAGCGCTTGGAGGGACACTTCTGTGTTCCATTCTTCCATCCGGTACTCCCCAGCGGTCAGGCTGGTGCATGTCTGACCGATGCGGCGCCTAGCTGCTGCGCAGGCTGACCGCTCGTGGAGCTCTCGGACTCAGAGACAGATCTGACCGGAGAAATACTGCAGCTCGGATAGTTGTTTGATAGTGCTTTATGTTAGAAGTCTGTATGCAATACCAAGGACGGATAATGGAGTTGCGTGTCTCAGCACTGACGCAGGAGAAGCATGAATCAGGCTTAAGATCAACCCTCCTATATTCATGAAACCTAAGAAGTCCAATTGCCTTCTTTAAAAATCCATTTGATGTCATACTGAACAATGTATTGTATTTGTATTTGATTCTAATTTTAATGATTCTGTTTCAGGAGGAAACGCTGTGTGATTCCTGTGTCCTGTGGCCCATGACCTGTGTCAGCCCGGTTCTGGATGTGGCATAGCTGAGTTCTCTGTAGCAAGGTTTTCTGGTGCTTGTGGCCGTTCCAGAGTGCACCTGATCCTTGGCGGTCTGTTGTTCATGATGTTTGTGGTTCATGGTTTACATGTTTATAGTTGTTCATCCCACGTTTTTTTGATGATTCTTAGAAATGTTTCTTCACAGGTGCAGCTGCTGGTTGCTGTTTTTTATGTTGGTTTCCTAGTTGTATGAATTTTTCTCTTATTTACTTGTTTATCCTCTATCAGCAGTCTTTATTCCAGATTGGTTCAGCATTTACATGCTGATGTGGCGATACATAACCCAAACCAATATTACTCAAGGGGGACCTCGTACACATTAAGGCTCCTCTTGATAGAGCAAATCTGTTCAGCACATTCTGACAGACAGACCACCATTCTTCTGTCATGTTGCTGTACAGGACATTTTTAGAGTTTTTCTTTTTAAAGATAAATAGGATTACATTTAAAGAGCAATACTTTCACATTATCATTTTCCCACACTTTCTGTATACCTGTATTTTATTGTTTTTCAATAAAGAATTACAAATTATTTAAGTTTGGTTTTTGTTGCACACAAATATATATCTGTAAAAATATCTACAAAGCTAATGTTTACATAACTAGTATGATTGGGTTTTGCAATACGGCACTCTGTTTATTTTAGTAAGATTTTTAAACCAAGTAAAGTTAGTAAAGAACACATTTCTATTGTCTGCTAAGAAACTGTTGGGATTTAAAATGGTCCTGTTGTACAAATAACTTGTAAATGATTATTCCTCACTTTTTGTCTTAACCAAAGAAATTCCAGTAATTGAGCAAAAACATTTATTTTTAACACTACATTTTATAAAACAGGGCACAAAGTGTCGGCACATTAAAAAAAACTTAATAATAAACTGAGCCCAGAGAGCTGCAGAGTGAGTGCAACATTGTGGTTTGAAGGAAGACCAGTTCAACAGTGTAATGGCTACAGATAAATTACATCATCAAAACATTAGCTATAACAGTCAGGGATATGTTTATCTTGTTTGCCTGAAAATGAATCTGTCCTAAAGGCCAAATTCAAAAGCAGCGAGACTCCCACCTGGAAGTCTTTCACTGCTTTTGGAGCTGGCCTTTAAGACAATCGGCAATATTAGTTAAAAATATATCATTTCCCCTATTTGTGAAATGAACTCTGTCTGACAAAAATATCCCTGGACTGTCATGTCTGATGTGAGGATGCACAACAACTGCACCATTTAAACTACAAATAAAAGTAGCCATTACATTGTTGACGAACCTCCAGGCCTACTCAATTTTGGCAGGTTTTACACCTGCCCTCCATCTACACCTTTGGGTGATGGACGACATGATGATGGTCATGAGGGTGGAGAAGGTGAAGCTGTGCAGGTCCTCCATCATGTTCACCAGCTTCACACTGCTGACCACCCCCATGTCATTGCCGCTGCAGTGGATGAGGGTTGCTGCAGCTCTCTGGGCACCGCGCCTTACTTAGCTGTCTCAAATGATCCAAATGGCGATGGAGAAAAAAATAACAGGTTTGTCATAATTGTTTAAAGTACAAAACCATACATGAAGTGGTCAAGACAGGTATTTGGAACTTACACTTGCTGCATTGTGTAGCTGATGTTGGAGACACACAGGCTGCCATGGTGACCTTTAAACAGATCTAAGAAAAAAATGTAATAAAAGAATGAAACTTAAAAACTCCCAGACCTCATTTTATATTTTTTAATCAGCTATGGCTGATTTATAGTTTGGAACACAGTGAGTTACACTAATTCTAATTAGGCCCGAGCAGCGAAAGCGCTGCGAAGGCCTCTTGTTTTTGCTCTGATTATTATTAGGCCCGAGCAGCGAAAGCGCTGCGAAGGCCTCTTGTTTTTGCTTTGATTATTATTATTTTTTGTTATTCCGTGCCCCCTTTGAACAGCTTTTTGGGGACCTTAACATACCCCAAAACTCACAATATTTTGCACACTTGTCAGGCCTGGTGAAAAATTTGATATTTTAAAGGTCCCAAAAAAGTCGCAAAGAAAATGGCTGAACAGCGCCCCCTACAAAGTGAAAAAAAACCCTCTCCATAAAGCTTAGTTTATCGTACAGTTATGAAATTTGGTACACTTGTAGGACTCAACAGTCCGCACAGAAAAGTCTCTTGCAACCATGGTCAATATCAAACAGGAAGTCGGCCATTTTGGGTTGAAATGGCAATTTTTTGCCGTTTTTGCCGTTTTTAGGGTCCGTCTCTGATTGGATTGCTCGATCATTTTTCGCACGATCGTCTCAAAAATTGTGTAAAATTGCTCAGAAGGGATGGGCGAACAAAATGAGATAAGGATTCTGAGTTTTCGTATATGTTGAAGGGGCGGAGCCAGGCCTCAAAGTTTGACTACTCGCCAAAAATATTTAAATTGCTATAACTTCATAATTGAATGGAATAGAGTTACCAAACTTTCTGTGGTCATTTGTCATCGACCCACAAAGTAAATTGAATGGTCGGTTGATGACATCACACAAGCCCCGCCCCCTCAGGACCAAAAAGGTCAAGTTTTACTGTGAAAGATCCCAAATTGCCCCATTTCACTTAATCACCACAAATTTGGAGCTGGTAATTCAAGGCAAGTGGGGGTTGCTTGGCGTCACTTTATGGGAGTTTTCGGCAGAGGGCGGGGCTGTGGCGGCGCGGCGAAGTAAGGCGTACCGCCGTGGCCTTACGTTTGCCTCCCATTTCTTTATTTCTAAAGATGTCGTCACGAAACTTCTTGTGAGTGATCCTAGTCTGGCCCCCCAAAAAATCTGACGTGAACATCCGGTGGGCGTGGCCAATTTTCTGAAATAGCGCCCCCTAGGACCATTAAAACTGTCAGCCCCAAGCCATGCTTTGACTGAGGATTACGAAATTTGGTACACTAATGTGGTGTCTCAGGACCTACAAAAAAGTCTCTTGGAGCCAAGTGCAAAGTCGCACAGGAAGTCGGCCATTTTGGTCCAAGTGCGCGATTTAGTGGTTTTCACACACGTTGTTTGGAGAGTGATACTCCGTCGCCCTTTTCACCAATCACTTTCAAACTTCTGCTATATAGTCTTAAGACATAGAGGAAAAAATTCAACCGTCGGATTTTAAATAAGTATAAAGGTGTGGGCGTGGCTAAGCCTCAAACTTTGACCTTTCGCCACGCCACTCTTTTTTTCACAGCTCCTTATTGGACTCCTTTTACCCAATCACCAGGAATCTCTGGTAAATAGCAGCAGGCAAGTTGAGGTCACTTGGTCTCCAGTACTGGAAGGTTTTGAAAAAAGGCGGGGCTTTGGGAGCATGGCGAAATTCGCCATCACGCCATGGATATACGTTTGCCTCTCATTTCTTCATTTATCGTGATATCACCTCGACCATTGTTGTGAGTGATCCTAGTCTGACCCCCAATAGAAAAGGTCAGCTTAAGTTTGTGGGCGTGGCCTATTTTCTGTATTAGCGCCCCCTAGGACCATTAAAACTGTCAGCCCCAAGCCATGCTTTGACTGAGGATTACGAAATTTGGTACAATAATGTGGTGTCTCAGGACCTACAAAAAAGTCTCTTGGAGCCAAGTGCAAAGTCGCACAGGAAGTCGGCCATTTTGGTCCAAGTGCGCGATTTAGTGGTTTTCACACACGTTGTTTGGAGAGTGATGCTCCGTCGCCCTTTTCACCAATCGCCTTCGAGCTTCTGCTATATACTCTTAAGACATAGAGGAAAAAATTCAACCGTCGGATTTTAAATAAGTATAAAGGTGTGGGTGTGGCTAAGCCTCAAACTTTGACCTTTCGCCACGCCACTCTTTTTTTCACAGCTCCCTATTGGACTCCTTTTACCCAATCACCTGGAATCTCTGGTAAATAGCAGCTGACAAGTTGAGGTCACTTGGTCTACAGTACTGGCAGGTTTTGAAAAAAGGCGAGGCTTTGGGAGCATGGCGAAATTCGCCATCACGTCATGGCAATACGTTTGCCTCTCATTTCTTCAATTATCGTGACATCGCCACAAAATGTCTGGTGAGTGATCCTAGTCTAACCCCCAATAGAAATGGGCATCTGAGATTTGTGGGCGTGGCCTATATTCTGAAATAGCGCCCCCTAGGACCATTAAAACTGTCAGCCCCAAGACAAGGTTTGACTGAGGATTACGAAAATTGGTACACTCATGTAGGGTCTCTGGCCCTACAAAAAAGTCTCTTGGAGCCAAGCGCAATTTCGCACAGGAGGTCGGCCATTTTGGTCCAAGTACTCGATTTAGTGGTTTTCGCACACGTTGTTTGGACATTGATGGCCCGTTGCCCTTTACACCGATCACCTTCAAACTTATGCTATGTACTTTTAAGTCAAAGGGGAAAAAATTCAACCGTCGGATTTTAAATAAGTATAAAGGTGTGGGCGTGGCTAAGCCTCAAACTTTGACCTTTCGCCATGACATTACTTGACTTAATAACTCCCATGTGCATGATCAGATTTAATTCAAACTTTGTCTGTGTGATCACTGACCACATCTCAAGATAACGACAATGTGGACAGCTGACATCACCTAAGCCCCGCCCCCTGACAACAGGAAGTCTATTGTTTTATGGTGAAATGCCTATATTTGTCCCCTCTAATTTAATGAAAATGACACTCAGGTCATACAGTGTCTTCATGATGTTTTAAAGACCATTCAGATCTGATAGCTTTCCAGAAAGGGAGGGGCTTTGATGCCATGGTGAATGCTGGCGTGACGCCATGACCTTACATTTGACTGTAACTTCCACAAACGGCCTCCGATTTGCCCTAAACTGAATATGGCAATGAACAATCATGCCCTTTAGCCAATGAGGCACAAACGGTTGGTGAATGTTATATAATGTCACCAAAGCTGACCTCAATGGGACTTTTCTGTAGTTGGTCACAGCGCCACCTAGATAACGTTATCCTTCGATAACTTTAAAAAACATGGTCAGAATAGCATTAAAGTTGGTCACTGTCATCACACCACCAGTGTGGTAAAGATAGAGGATTCCCTAGTGGTGAGACATAAAATATAATGGTGGGCTCAAAGGGGATGCTGAGTCAGGGTGAGTTGCGGACAAGGTGGCCGTTAGCAGTTTCTGGTGTTGGGGTGGTCGACGTTTGTGTTCTGCGGACGTGCCCTGGTGCCCCGGGCTGCCGGCCAGGCCGGAGCGGCGCGGAGCTGCGAGGGCCGAACGACGCTGCTTGCAGCTTTAATTATTTTTTGTTATTCCGTGCCCCCTTTGAACAGCTTTTTGGGGACCTTAACATACCCCAAAACTCACAATATTTTGCACACTTGTCAGGCCTGGTGAAAAATTTGATATTTTAAAGTTCCCAAAAAAATCGCAAAGAAAATGGCTGAACAGCGCCCCCTACAAAGTGAAAAAAACCCCTCTCCATAAAGCTTAGTTTATCGTACAGTTATGAAATTTGGTACACTTGTAGTACTCAACAGTCCGCACAGAAAAGTCTCTTGCAACCATGGTCAATATCAAACAGGAAGTCGGCCATTTTGGGTTGAAATGGCGATTTTTTGCCGTTTTTGCCGTTTTTAGGGTCCGTTTCTGATTGGATTGCTCGATCATTTTTCGCACGATCGTCTCAAAAATTGTGTAAAATTGCTCAGAAGGGATGGGCGAACAAAATGAGATAAGGATTCTGAGTTTTCGTATATGTTGAAGGGGCGGAGCCAGGCCTCGAAGTTTGACTACTCGCCAAAAATATTTAAATTGCTATAACTTCATAACTGAATGGAATAGAGTTACCAAACTTTCTGTGGTCATTCGTCATCCACCCACAAAGTAAATTGAAAGGTCGGATGATGACATCACACAAGCCCCGCCCCCTCAGGACCAAAAAGATCAAGTTTTACTGTGAAAGGTCCCAAATTGCCCCATTTCACTTAATCACCACAAATTTGTAGCTGGTAACTCAAGACAAGTGGGGGTTGCTTGGCGTCACTTTATGGGAGTTTTCGGCAGAGGGCGGGGCTGTGGTGGCGCGGCGAATTCAGGCGTACCGCCTTGGCCTTACGTTTGCCTCCCATTTCGTCATTTCCAAAGATATCGTCACGAAACTTCTTGTGAGTGATCCTAGTCCGGCCCCCCAAAAGATCTGATGTGAACATCTGGTGGGCGTGGCCTATTTTCTGAAATAGCGCCCCCTAGGACCATTAAAACTATTAGCCCCAAGCCATGCTTTGACTGAGGATTACGAAATTTGGTACACTAATGTGGTGTCTCAGGACCTACAAAAAAGTCTCTTGGAGTCAAGTTCAAAGTCGCACAGGAAGTCGGCCATTTTGGATCAAGTACGCGATTTAGTGGTTTTCGCACACGTTGTTTGGAGAGTGATGCTCCGTCGCCCTTTTCACCAATCTCCTTCAAACTTCTGCTATATACCCTTAAGACATAGGGGAAAAAATTCAACCGTCGGATTTTTCAAAAGTTGAAAGGTGTGGGCGTGGCTAAGCCTCAAACTTTGACCTGTCGCCACGCTACTCTTTTTTTCACAGCTCCCTACTGGACTCCTTTTACCCAATCACCAGGATTCTGTGGCAAACAGCAGTAGACAAGTTGAGGTTACTTGGTCTCCAGTACTGGCAGGTTTTGAAAAAAGGCGGGGCTTTGGGACCATGGCGAAAATCGCCATCACGCCATGGAAATACGTTTGTCTCTCATTTCTTCAGTTATCGTGATATTGCTACGAAACTTCTGGTGAGTGATCCTAGTCTGAGCTCCAAGAGAAATAGACAGCTGAATTTTGTGGGCGTGGCCTATGTTTTGAAATAGCGCCCCCTAGGACCATTTAAACTATTAGCCCCAAGCCATGCTTTGACTGAGGATTACGAAATTTGGTACACTAATGTGGTGTCTCAGGACCTACAAAAAAGTCTCTTGGAGTCAAGTTCAAAGTCGCACAGGAAGTCGGCCATTTTGGATCAAGTACGCGATTTAGTGGTTTTCGCACACGTTGTTTGGAGAGTGATGCTCCGTCGCCCTTTTCACCAATCTCCTTCAAACTTCTGCTATATACCCTTAAGACATAGGGGAAAAAATTTAACCGTCGGATTTTTCAAAAGTTGAAAGGTGTGGGCGTGGCTAAGCCTCAAACTTTGACCTGTCGCCACGCTACTCTTTTTTTCACAGCTCCCTACTGGACTCCTTTTACCCAATCACCAGGATTCTGTGGC
Organism: Nothobranchius furzeri; assembly: GCF_043380555.1. Taxonomy (NCBI): domain Eukaryota; kingdom Metazoa; phylum Chordata; class Actinopteri; order Cyprinodontiformes; family Nothobranchiidae; genus Nothobranchius; species Nothobranchius furzeri. The sequence continues at coordinate 73,059,186 of NC_091752.1, forward strand.
AAACAGCAGTAGACAAGTTGAGGTTACTTGGTCTCCAGTACTGGCAGGTTTTGAAAAAAGGCGGGGCTTTGGGACCATGGCGAAAATCGCCATCACGCCATGGAAATACGTTTGTCTCATTTCTTCAGTTATCGTGATATTGCTACGAAACTTCTGGTGAGTGATCCTAGTCTGAGCTCCAAGAGAAATAGACAGCTGAAGTTTGTGGGCGTGGCCTATATTCTTAAATAGCGCCCCCTAGAGCCATTAAAACTTTCAGCCCCAAGCCATGCTTTGACTGAGGATTACGAAATTTGGTACACTAATGTGGGGTCTCAGGACCTACAAAAAAGTCTCTTGGAGCCAAGCGTAAAGTCGCACAGGAAGTCGGCCATTTTGGTGCAAGTACGTGATTTAGTGGTTTTCGCACACATTGTTTGGAGAGTGATGCTCCGTCGCCCTTTTCACCAATCACCTTCAAACTTCTGCAATACACTCTTAAGACATAGGGGAAAAAATTCAACCGTCGGATTTTTCAAAAGTTGAAAGGTGTGGGCGTGGCTAAGCCTCAAACGTTGACCTTTCGCCATTACTTTACTTGACTTAATAACTCCCATGTGCATGATCAGATCTTTTTCGAACTTTGTCTGTGTGATCATTGACCATATCTGTAAACAATGACAATGTGGACAGCTGACATCACCTAAGCCCCGCCCCCTGACTACAGGAATTTATTTTTTATGCTGAAATGCCCATATTTGTCCCCTCTAATTTAGTCAACATGACCCTAAGGTCATGCACTGTCTTCATGATGCTGTAATGACCATTCAGATCTGATAGCTTTCCAGAAAGGGAGGGGCTTTGATGCCATGGCGAATTCTGGCGTAACGCCGTAATCTTAATATTCAATTTAATGGTGAGCTCAGAGGGGATGCTGAGTCAGGGTGAGGTGCAGACTAGGAGGCCATTCGCGGTTTCTGGTGTCGGGGTGGTTGACGTTTCTGTTCTGTCAGACGTGCACTGGTGCGACGGCAGACCGGAGCGGCGCGGAGCTGCGAGGGCCGAACGACGCTGCTTGCAGCTTTAATTAGGCCCGAGCAGCGAAAGCGCTGCGAAGGCCTCTTGTTTTTGCTCTGATTATTATTATTTTTTGTTATTCCGTGCCCCCTTTGAACAGCTTTTTGGGGACCTTAACATACCCCAAAACTCACAATATTTTGCACACTTGTCAGGCCTGGTGAAAAATTTGATATTTTAAAGGTCCCAAAAAAATCGCAAAGAAAATGGCTGAACAGCGCCCCCTACAAAGTGAAAAAAAACCCTCTCCATAAAGCTTAGTTTATCGTACAGTTATGAAATTTGGTACACTTGTAGTACTCAACAGTCCGCACAGAAAAGTCTCTTGCAACCATGGTCAATATCAAACAGGAAGTCGGCCATTTTGGGTTGAAATGGCGATTTTTTGCCGTTTTTGCCGTTTTTAGGGTCCGTTTCTGATTGGATTGCTCGATCATTTTTCGCACGATCGTCTCAAAAATTGTGTAAAATTGCTCAGAAGGGATGGGCGAACAAAATGAGATAAGGATTCTGAGTTTTCGTATATGTTGAAGGGGCGGAGCCAGGCCTCGAAGTTTGACTACTCGCCAAAAATATTTAAATTGCTATAACTTCATAACTGAATGGAATAGAGTTACCAAACTTTCTGTGGTCATTCGTCATCCACCCACAAAGTAAATTGAAAGGTCGGATGATGACATCACACAAGCCCCGCCCCCTCAGGACCAAAAAGATCAAGTTTTACTGTGAAAGGTCCCAAATTGCCCCATTTCACTTAATCACCACAAATTTGTAGCTGGTAACTCAAGACAAGTGGGGGTTGCTTGGCGTCACTTTATGGGAGTTTTCGGCAGAGGGCGGGGCTGTGGCGGCGCGGCGAATTCAGGCGTACCGCCTTGGCCTTACGTTTGCCTCCCATTTCGTCATTTCCAAAGATATCGTCACGAAACTTCTTGTGAGTGATCCTAGTCCGGCCCCCCAAAAGATCTGATGTGAACATCTGGTGGGCGTGGCCTATTTTCTGAAATAGCGCCCCCTAGGACCATTAAAACTGTCAGCCCCAAGCCATGCTTTGACTGAGGATTACGAAATTTGGTACACTAATGTGGTGTCTCAGGACCTACAAAAAAGTCTCTTGAAGCCAAGTGCAAAGTCGCACAGGAAGTCGGCCATTTTGGTCCAAGTGCGCGATTTAGTGGTTTTCACACACGTTGTTTGGAGAGTGATACTCCGTCGCCCTTTTCACCAATCACTTTCAAACTTCTGCTATATAGTCTTAAGACATAGAGGAAAAAATTCAACCGTCGGATTTTAAATAAGTATAAAGGTGTGGGCGTGGCTAAGCCTCAAACTTTGACCTTTCGCCACGCCACTCTTTTTTTCACAGCTCCTTATTGGACTCCTTTTACCCAATCACCAGGAATCTCTGGTAAATAGCAGCAGGCAAGTTGAGGTCACTTGGTCTCCAGTACTGGAAGGTTTTGCAAAAAGGCGGGGCTTTGGGAGCATGGCGAAATTCGCCATCACGCCATGGAAATACGTTTGCCTCTCATTTCTTCATTTATCGTGATATCACCTCGACCATTGTTGTGAGTGATCCTAGTCTGACCCCCAATAGAAAAGGTCAGCTTAAGTTTGTGGGCGTGGCCTATTTTCTGTATTAGCGCCCCCTAGGACCATTAAAACTGTCAGCCCCAAGCCATGCTTTGACTGAGGATTACGAAATTTGGTACACTAATGTGGTGTCTCAGGACCTACAAAAAAGTCTCTTGGAGCCAAGTGCAAGGTCGCACAGGAAGTCGGCCATTTTGGTCCAAGTGCGCGATTTAGTGGTTTTCACACACGTTGTTTGGAGAGTGATGCTCCGTCGCCCTTTTCACCAATCGCCTTCGAGCTTCTGCTATATACTCTTAAGACATAGAGGAAAAAATTCAACCGTCGGATTTTAAATAAGTATAAAGGTGTGGGCGTGGCTAAGCCTCAAACTTTGACCTTTCGCCACGCCACTCTTTTTTTCACAGCTCCCTATTGGACTCCTTTTACCCAATCACCTGGAATCTCTGGTAAATAGCAGCTGACAAGTTGAGGTCACTTGGTCTACAGTACTGGCAGGTTTTGAAAAAAGGCGGGGCTTTGGGAGCATGGCGAAATTCGCCATCACGCCATGGCAATACGTTTGCCTCTCATTTCTTCAATTATCGTGACATCGCCACAAAATGTCTGGTGAGTGATCCTAGTCTGACCCCCAATAGAAATGGGCATCTGAGATTTGTGGGCGTGGCCTATATTCTGAAATAGCGCCCCCTAGGACCATTAAAACTGTCAGCCCCAAGACAAGGTTTGACTGAGGATTACGAAAATTGGTACACTCATGTAGGGTCTCTGGCCCTACAAAAAAGTCTCTTGGAGCCAAGCGCAATTTCGCACAGGAGGTCGGCCATTTTGGTCCAAGTACTCGATTTAGTGGTTTTCGCACACGTTGTTTGGACATTGATGGCCCGTTGCCCTTTACACCGATCACCTTCAAACTTATGCTATGTACTTTTAAGTCAAAGGGGAAAAAATTCAACCGTCGGATTTTAAATAAGTATAAAGGTGTGGGCGTGGCTAAGCCTCAAACTTTGACCTTTCGCCATGACATTACTTGACTTAATAACGCCCATGTGCATGATCAGATCTAATTCAAACTTTGTCTGTGTGATCACTGACCACATCTCAAGACAACGACAATGTGGACAGCTGACATCACCTAAGCCCCGCCCCCTGACAACAGGAAGTCTATTGTTTTATGGTGAAATGCCCATATTTGTCCCCTCTAATTTAATGAAAATGACACTCAGGTCATACAGTGTCTTCATGATGTTTTAAAGACCATTCAGATCTGATAGCTTTCCAGAAAGGGAGGGGCTTTGATGCCATGGTGAATGCTGGCGTGACGCCATGACCTTACATTTGACTGTAACTTCCACAAACGGCCTCCGATTTGCCCGAAACTGAATATGGCAATGAACAATCATGCCCTTTAGCCAATGAGGCACAAACGGTTGGTGAATGTTATATAATGTCACCAAAGCTGACCTCAATGGGACTTTTCTGTAGTTGGTCACAGCGCCACCTAGATAACGTTATCCTTCGATAACTTTAAAAAACATGGTCAGAATAGCATTAAAGTTGGTCACTGTCATCACACCACCAGTGTGGTAAAGATAGAGGATTCCCTAGTGGTGAGACATAAAATATAATGGTGGGCTCAAAGGGGATGCTGAGTCAGGGTGAGTTGCGGACAAGGTGGCCGTTAGCAGTTTCTGGTGTTGGGGTGGTCGACGTTTGTGTTCTGCGGACGTGCCCTGGTGCCCCGGGCTGCCGGCCAGGCCGGAGCGGCGCGGAGCTGCGAGGGCCGAACGACGCTGCTTGCAGCTTTAATATATTTTTATTTCTATTACACATACATACTTTTTAACTGTTATTTTCACATGACTGTTAGACTGTCTTGTTCTGGTTCTCATGATAATAATTCTGTTTCTTCCAGTAAGTTATCTTGTGCTTACTTCATCTGTATAATGTCTCTTTACTTTTGGTAAATTGTACTGAGTCCAGAATAAAGGCTAGTTGGCTGTACAAGATACAAACAAGTATTACGTTTTGGAAATATATGAAATGTATTTAGGCTGCTAATTTATCTCATATACTAATAACTACCGTATTTTCCGGACTATAAATCACACTTTTTTACATAGTCTGGCCGGTCCTGCTACTTATACTCCGGAGCGACTTATATAACAAAATATGTAGGCTACACCGCGCTGCTGCGGGCCGACTCTTACCCAAGAATGAGTTTACCCTGTCCCGCTGGGAGGGTTTCAAACTCCGCCATCCTCTACTGGAGAATGTGGCGCGCTGCTGCGAGCCAACTCCGACCCAAGAATGACTTCCCCTGTCCCGCTGGGAGGGTTTCAAACACCGCCAGCATCTGCTGTAGCCTGTGGCGGGGTGCTGAGGGCCGGCTCCAGCCCAGGAATGAGCTCTCCTCGCCGGCCAGGAGGGTTTGAAACACCGCCATCTCCTCTGCTGGCTGGAGACCATGGTGCGCTGTTGTTCATTCTGTTATGGTTACCGGTGCTTGTCTTGCAATGTGAAACGCTTGGTCTCAGATTTTGTAAGAAAGATAGTAAAATGTCCCCCCAAAATACGACTTAAATATATTTTTTCTTCTTGATTATACATTTAATGGCTGGTGCGACTTATAGCCCGGAAAACACGGTACTGAAAACTTGCTCAAAGCAAAATATGGGTTCATTACGGAAATAAATTATAAACTTACCGATTTAATACTTTTTTAATCCAGGTACTTCTCACGAAAAAGCGCCGAAAACCTCCGCCTAAACTTCGTGTGAGGTTCAGGTAGATGGGTGTTCCACAGTTAGCTCCGGTTGGGTTGTAGCTAGGTGGCTACATCCATTAGCTCGGCTCCCTCCTCCGCGTTAGCTTTGGGTTAGCCAGGGTTAGCTTCAGGTTAGCTTGTAGCTAGTTCGACCGGGTGTCGTCAGTCGATCCCAGCCTTACAGCCCCACACTCAGCTCCTCCTCTCTTCCCTTTTATGGAATTGTCTGGGCTGGACGGAACCTGTGACACAGTCAAAATGGCGGTGGTGGCCACCTCCCATTATAGACAAAAAACGTGTTATTGGAGCCTATGGAATCGAATTGTCCAGTATGTACAGTCTATGGTGAATACATAACGGTTACATGATCTCTGCATTAAAAAGACCCAATCTTCTGGTTTAACCAACCCCGATCCATGAGGCGGATTTCATATTTCCTATGGAATCCCACGCCTTACGGCTGTAGCGTTATGGTTTATGCTCTTTTATGAAAGAGGAACCATTCTACATATTAATTTGTGATATTAATTTTATTAAATTAATAACCAAATTGTATATTTTTAAGAAGACTCAAAGGTTGTTTTCATCGATAAACTGACGATAATATCCGTGGGTCTGTGTTTCAGTTCAATGAAGAGACAAGTTTGGAAGTTAAAAGATTTAATTCTTCAAATTAAACTAATGATTTTGAAATGACAAGCAGAGGAACATCAATCAACATTGGCAACTTTGTTGAACAATCTTTAACAGTTGATATTGTAAGCTTGCACAAATAGACCTTGTGATGAGTGTGTGAAGATTGAATATGAGGTGAGCTGAGTGAGTGTGTGCATCTGATTTTGCTTCAGGAAGAAACAGGTGTCTGAGTGAAAAGTGATGGTTTGAATAAACGTAGGTTTTGTTGGAAAAGATGCATCAAACGTTATCTGACGTGGACTGCCTCACCGTATTCAGGACCCCCCTGTTGGATCCGGGACGCCAGAGGATGGTGATGGTTCATCCAGGTGACACCAGCGGCTGGCAGAGGAGACGGAGATGTCCGCGACTCGGTCCAGAGATGCCCGCGGTACACGTTGATGGAAAAACGTTTGCAGATGCGTTTTCTTAAGCTTAGTTCACTCAGAAATCAAACGACTCGAGGCGAGTCCGCGTTAGCTATTGCAATTCAGCTATTCCTGTCTGACTTGGCAGGAATAGCGTGGGGGGGGGGGGGGGGGGGAGTGAGCCGATCGGCTCTGTCCCCCCTTTCGCGTTTATTCAGGTCTTCTCTCTTTCGTTGTCAAGCACGAACTGAATCATCAGACTGAAACTTACCAAACCCAGTTCTCTTCTCAAAGCAAAACTTGTACGTCAGCAAATGTGTTTGGGGTTTACTGTGAGTGTGTGTGTGTGAGTGTTGAGTGTGTGAAGGTCGTTAACAAACATCCTCAAACATTATTTAATTAAGTATGGATTCATTAATCCATTATAATTACCCAAAGCATAATAATCATTCATTTGATTAAAACACATTTATAATGAGCAAAGTGATAATACTGATCATTTAACAACTTAAAATAAAGAAGGGAAAGTTTAACTTTGTTATGTTATGACTAGCTTTTCCATGAGAACTCCTTCTTCTGGTACTGCAGGTGTTCAGATGTTATGGTTTTCAGCAGACTCTTGCAGACTTCATGTCTGCAAAGGTCTCAATCTGTGGGTGAAAGTTCTCAGCGACCCAGCTATTGACCCAGCCGAGTCAAATGACCTTTTGCACAGAAAACCCATATTTCCTCACGTTACACGGCTCATTAATTAAAATGTAAGAACCTCATTTTTCCCTTACAGCTGAGTCCCATTCTGTCCCGCTCTGAACTTGAGACAGTTCTCCACACCTTCATCTCTTCACGCTTAGACTACTGTAACTCTCTTTTCACGTGTCTGAGCAGAACCTCCCTGAACCGTCTACAGGTGGTTCAGAACGCCTGTGCTCGGCTTCTGACCAAGTCCTCCAAACACACCCACATCACCCCGATTCATGAAAAAAAAAAAACACTAAGACTGAGTTATTTTCTAGAAAAGACATTTTTTTTTGCCTGGGGTGTTTAGTACAAATCAGTCTTGATTATGTTATGAAATATCTAAACTTTAGAATTTTTTGCATTTATAGTTTTTACATAGCAACAGATTTAAAATTTACTATACACTCGAGCAGTTAGAGGACAAAAACGTCCCATTGACTTTAATGCAAACCACAGGTTTTGATTCCAGGATGGATTTCTAAAAGTGGGCAAGTCTGGTTTCCTACTAACGCAGAAACTTCCCACTATGTTCCTGCTGCAAGATGTTTGAATCCTGGGCCAACACGTTACACCATCACACGTATTTACGATGTGGTATCCTCCTTTGATTTATTCTTTATTCCAGAAATGACTGAAATCATCGTCAACATGACAAATCTAAATTGAAGACGTGGTGAAGAACTGGTGGGATATTGATGACATTGCAGTGAGAGCATACAATGGGCTCCTGATTTTGGCTGGTGTGTACCAGTCCAAAGGGGAATCCACCTGCAGCCTTTGGGATGACCACTGTGGACATGCAATCTTCCTGGCCACCATGAGTCACACCAAATTCAAGATGATCAACTCCACCCTCCGGTTTTATGATGAGCTGAACAGGCCTTCCCGGCTCAGGCAGGACAAGCTGGCCCCTATCCGCTCGATTTGGGACATGTGGACCCATCGCCTCCAAATGCTTTTCAACACTGGGTTAGATTCAATTCAATTCAAAAATACTTTATTAATCCCAGAGGGAAATTGATTGCTGTAGTAGCTCAGAATAATAATAATAATAATCAAGTCATCAAAGAGTTATTGTATATTACAATGGCTGTTGGCAGGAAGGATCTCCAGTAGCGGTCAGTGTTGCAGCCAAACTGAAGAAGCCTCTGACTGAAGACACTCTTCCGTTGTCGGACAGTCTTGTGAAGAGAATGCTCAGGGTTGTCCATCATTGTCTTGATTCTCTGGAGAATCCTTCTTTGCATTATCTCCTCCAGTGGTTCCACAGTCGTCCCCAGAACAGAACCAGCCTTTTTTATTAGGCCGTTGAGCCTTTTCAGGTCCCTGCTTCTGATGCTGCTACCCCAACAGACGATGGCTGAAGAGATTACACTCTCAACAACAGACTTGTCGAAGATCTGCAGCATCTTGCTACAGACATTGAAGGACCTAAGCCTCCTCAAGAAGTGCAGTCTGCTCTGTCCCTTCTTGTAAACGGCTTGGCTGTTCTTTCTCCAGTCCAGTCTGTTGTCCAGGTGAACTCCAAGGTATTTGTATTCCTCAACCACCTCCACTTCTTCTCCCATGATGGAAACAGTGTTTGACTCCACCCTGTTTCTCCTGAAGTCTAAAATCATCTCCTTTGTTTTGTTCACGTTCAAGGTCAGATGATTGTTTCCACACCATGCCACAAAGCGCTCCACCAGCTCTCTGTACTCAGCTTCCTGTCCATCTCTGATACACCCGACAACTGCAGAGTCATCTGAGTATTTCTGTAGATGACAGGTCTCTGATTTGTACTGGAAGTCTGAGGTGTACAGGGTGAAAAGGAATGGTGAGAGTACAGTCCCCTGTGGTGCTCCAATGTTACCGATTGCCTGGTTTGATGTGCAGTTCTTCAGCCTCACAAACTGTGGTCTGTTTGTCAGGTAGTCTTTAATCCAGGTGATAGTTGAGGCCCCACCTGTGTCTTCTGGAGTTTCTGGCAAAGTACATCAGGCTGGATTGTGTTAAATGCACTGGAGAAATCAAAGAACATGACCCTCACAGTGCTGCCTGCTTTGTCCAGATGACAGTGGATTGGTTGAAGCAGCTGGATGATGGCATCTTCAACTCCAACTCCATGGCGATAAGCAAACTGCAATGGGTCCTGATATGTTCTAGTTTGCTTATTCAGGTGGACCAACAGGAGTCTCTCCAGGACCTTCATGATGTGGGATGTCAGGGCAACCGGTCTGTAGTCGTCATTAACTGATGGGCGAGTTTTCTTTGGAACTGGAACAAGGCAGGATGTCTTCCACAGGACTGGAACCTTCTCCTGGGCCAGGCTGAGGTTGAAGAGGTGCTGCAGAATCCCACAGAGCTGCTCTGCACAGGCCTTCAGTACTCTGGGGCTGACACCATCTGGACCTGCAGCCTTGTTCCTGTTCAGTCTCTCCAGCTGCCTCTTCACCTGACTTCTAGAGACAGATAGGTGGGAGGGGGAGGTAACTGGGGCAGCAGCATCTCCTGACTTGGTTGAAGACAGATTTATAGAACCAGAAGAGTCCATGACTGTGTTAGAGGACAAAAGAGCTGGCGTGTGGCAGGAAAATGTTGGATCAGAGGAGGATGGGATGTCTGATTGGCTGTGGACAGGCGAGGAGGATGCTGGGTTTGTTCCTGAACTGAACCTATTGAAGAACTTGTTCAGTTCATTGGCTGTGTCCAGGCTGCCATCTCTGCAATCCTTCCTCTGCTTGAAGCCTGTGATCTTCTTCATCCCTGACCAGACATCTCTGATATTGTTCCTCTGTAGGTTGTTCTCCAGCTTCTTCCTGTATGCCTCCTTGCTGTCTCTGATCTTGATCTTCAGTTGCTTCTGTATACTCCTCAGTAATACCCTGTCTCCCTCCTTGAAGGCTCTTTTTTCTCATTTAGCAGATTTTTCAGTTCACTGGTGATCCAGGGTTTGTTATTAGCGAAGCATCTCACTGTTCTGGTGGGTATTATATTATCCACACAGAAGTTTATATAGTCAGTGACACATCCAGTCATGGCATTGATGTCCTCTTCATATCCTTGGCAGAGAGTCATCCAATCTGTGGTCTCAAAACAACTCTGCAGGGCTTCTTCAGCATCCTGTGACCATTTTCTAACAGTTCTTCTTGTCACAGGTTGCCTCTGAACAAGTGGTTTGTATTCCGAGCAGAGAAAAACAAGATTGTGATCTGATTGTCCCAGAGGAGTTCTTGTTTTGGACATGTATGCATTCTTTACATTTGCATAACACAAATCCAATGTCTTGTTTTCTCTGGTGGAGCAGCTGACAAACTGTTGAAATGTTGGAAGTGTAGCAGAGAGCGAGGCATGATTAAAATCACCAGATATAGCCACAAATGCATAGAGGTGCTGGGTTTGTAGCTTAGCGACAACGGAACTGATGGCATCACATGCATTTTCAGCAATGGCTGAAGGTGGAATATAAACGGTTGCCAAGACAACACTGGTGAACTCTCTTGGCAAATAATTTGGGCGACAACTTACTGCCAAGAGTTAAACATCTGGGCTGCAGAGACGACATTTCACTGAAACATAACCTGGATGGCACCATCTGTTGTTGACAAGCACTGCCACTCCACCTCCTTTTCTTTTCCCGCTCCTCTTCAGATCTCTGTCTGCTCGTACAGTCAGGAATCCTGGCAGAGAGACGCTGGAATCGGGGATATGGTCCTGCAGCCACGTCCCAGTGAAACACATAACACTGCACTGCCGATACTCTGGCTGAGTCCTTGAAAGGGCTTGGAGTTCATCCATCTTGTTGGCCAGTGATCTCACATTGCCCATCATGATCGATGGAAGAGATGGTTTGAATTTCCTCTTTCTCTGTCTCCGTTTTGCTCCCGCTCTGCACCCTCGCTTCTTGCATTTTAGCTCATTTGGGACTTGTGGCTTCAGTTGAGGTATTATTTCAGCCTTCCCAATGTTAATCAGCTGCTCCCGATTGTAAACCAGCTTGTTGCCACGGTTACGCATCATAACAAATGCTCAAAAAGTGAAAAAATAGCAGTAAAAATCCTCCAAGCTTCACAGCACCAGAAACAGAAAAGTAAAATGTCGAAAAGAATACCGTTTTTCTTGAGAAACTAGAAGAAAAAATGTCCAAGAAAAGGCAAAACTTACATACAGTCAACAGAGCTACTCCAACATGCAGCCACCCAGAGCAGCGCAGATGTGTGTGCTGATGAGCAGCTTGTCCCTTTCAGAGGCAGGTGCAAGTTTCGCCAATATATACCAAGTAAACCAGCAAAGTAAGGATTGAAACTCTGGGTCACTGCTGATGTTGCCACTTCCTATGCCTGCAAGTGTCAGGTTAACACAGGGAAAGCTGCTGGTGAGGCTGCAGAGGTCGGCCAGGGAAAACGTGTCATTTTGGAGATGACCGAAGAGCTCCAAGGAGTCACTTCACATGCATGCATTCACACTTCTGCCCTTTCATAACAAACTGAACTACAAAGAGTTTGGATGTGCCTGAGCTCCAGCCAGGTGCATAAACATATTGTTTTTGTTTTCTACCCTTTGATGTTCAGTAGGAGAGTGAAACTGTGTTTTGTTTACATGCTGAGCTTCTGACTTCAATAAAAACAGCAGAAGATCTATAGAAATGTGTAAACTTTCTCGCCTGGGCAACATATGAAGAAATGACTGAATTTGGTGGTGAACAGTAAAAGTCATAAATTTGACTACTTTTGTCCAAAATGAAACCATTACATCACAGAAAGCATGAATATTTGCTGCAGATAATACAGGATCAAAAACTGTGGTTTGCATTGAAGTCAATGGGACGTTTTTGTCCATAACAGGCACAAGAGGGTGGTACATTTTAAATCTGCTGCTACACAAAAACTAAAGCATAAAATGTGATATTTTGCTAGACTCTTGACATATCCAAGGCTAATTCCATGCTGTCGTTCTTTTTAAAACACAGAAACTGTTTCGTTACCTGTTTTTTTTTTAGAAATAACTAGGTGCTGGTTTTTTTCTTCTTTTCTTCATAAATTACATCAATGACTTTGAGTATTCAAACTGGCATTTCAGGAGTTAAAAGCTTCAAAATGATTGAATTTTTTTTTATGCTTGAGCAGGGCTGAAGTTGTTCAACAGATCTATGAAAAAAAAGTGAAAAAAAAACATTAATGTATACATTTTTTATAGCCACTTTTACAAGCGGGCAGTTTTGTCCTCTAATGACTCTTGTATGAAAATTAAAGTGAAGCCTGAGGGTTAAGGCTCATATGATTTATAGAGGCTCAAAGTTCAGTTTCCAGTTGTAAATACGTTTCATTCTACTGTCAGTTTAAAGAAATAATACAACTGTTATATGTGTGAAAACACAGTTACAGCTGTCTGTAATTCACATAATATGTTTCTGTGTTTCCTACAGATTTTCAACAGATGGTTCTGGTTAAATAAGAAGCTTCAGAAGAACAGAGTGCTCGTGTCAACCACCAGCACCTAGATTTTCTCCACAAAAAGGAGGAACAGGAGAAACTCTGGTCTAGTATGGAGGGAGAGCATCACCATTTGAATAAGGAGACTGATGCTGCCAGGTTTCAATCCTTTAGCCAAAAACCACATTTAAACAAACACATGAGAGTCCAGACAAAGCAGAAACATTTTGCCTGTGAGCACTGTGGACAAAGGTTTCACCAAAAGACTAATTTAACCACACACATGAGCGTCCACACAGGAGATAAGCCCTTTCCTTGTGAGCTCTGTGGAACGAGATTTAGCCAAAAGACACATTTAGACCGTCACATGAGAGTCCACACTGGAGAGAAGCCTTTCGCCTGTGAGCTCTGTGGAACAAGACTTAGCCGAAAGACAACTTTAAACAGTCACATGAGAGTCCACACAGGACTGAAGCCCTTTCTTTGTGAGCTCTGTGGAAAGAGATTTAGCCAAAAGACAACTTTAAACAGTCACATGAGAGTCCACACTGGAGAGAAGCCTTTCGCCTGTGAGCTCTGTGGTAATAGATTTAGTGAAAAGGGAAGTTTAAACAAACACATGAGAGTCCACACTGGAGAGAAGCCTTTCGCCTGTGAGCTCTGTGGTAATAGATTTAGTGAAAAGGTAAGTTTAAACACACACATGAGAATCCACACAGGACAGAAGCCTTTTCCTTGTGAGCTCTGTGGTAATAGATTTAGTGAAAAGGGAAGTTTAAACACACACATGAGAGTCCACACTGGACAGAAGCCTTTTCCTTGTGAGCTCTGTGGACAACGATTTAGCCAAAAGACAACTTTAAACACACACATGAGAGTCCACACTGGAGAGAAGCCTTTTGCCTGTGAGCTCTGTGGTAATAGATTTAGTGGAAAGGGCAGTTTAAACAGACACATGACAGTCCACACTGGACAGAAACCCTTTGCTTGTGAGCTCTGTGTAAAAAGATTTAGCCGAAAGACACATTTAAACAGACACATGACAGTCCACACTGGCTTTTCGCCTGTGAGTTCGGTGGAAAAGTTTTACCCAAAAGATCAGTTTAAACGGTCACAAAAGAGTCCATAAAGGACAGAAGCCTTTTGCTTTTGAGCTCTGTGGACGAAGATTTAGCTGAAAGAAAACTTTAAACAATCAATCATTGCCCTGACCAGTGTTGGGAACGTTACTTTAAAAAAGTAATTAGTTATAGTTACTGATTACTTTGTCAAATAAGTAACTCAGTTACTAACTGAGTTACAAGATCATAAAAGTAACTAATTACCAACAAAAGTAACTACTTAGTTACTTTTTTCATTAAAGAATGCAAGAATTACTACAATAGTAAAATATAAATGACTAATGACTGAACATAATAAAATGTATGTCTAAATGTTTTATATACACCTGAATAATTTAAACAAAAACGCACTTAACAGGAGGAACTACTAACAGGAACATTACACTTATCTAGACTATTAAAAGGTCACTGTGTGATATTTAACAAGACCCCAATCAGCTCAAATTTAAAATTGCAAATAGAAACACCTGTAAAGGTTCCCGAGCCTTTAAATGGTCTCTCAGTCTAGTTAAATTACAGAAATAAATGTAATTTTGCACAGCATTCTAATTTTTCCAGCTTCACATAATTGTGTGTTTTTAGCAGCATTTCTGTTGCTGCTAATCTAGTAACGGTTAAATAAATAAATAAATATCCTTTAAAATGACACTAGAAGAGGCACAGATCTGATGGAGGACTTACACTTGGGTCAGACCCAACCACAGAAGAGCTGAAGTTGGGTGGTAAACACACACAGGTAGTTCTAATAACACCTGAGCTCCATGACGTCTGAGACTGATGCATCAGTGTTACAGCAGGACTAATTACAGCAGGACTAAAGACATGATCAGAAACAGGTTACAGCTGGATGATCTAGGAAGGTAGAAGATCAGGACGTCTGAGAGGTGAACAGGTGAGCGGACCTTCGGGACGTCCCGCTGTCACGCTAAGGGCACGGCTGCAGATCCACACCTGCAGCCGTAGATATTCATCATCTTCCTCGTTCTTCACGGGCCGTGATGCGTTTGGATGAAAACATCTGCCTCTTTAGCTCCTGATCAGCTGATGATGACAGCTTCAACACACCGCGCTGCTTAACGCACGCATTTCCTTATCAGTAATAGAAACGACGTTTTGATAAAAGAAGACGTAATTAATTAGTTTGCTCGTTACAGAAAGAAATATTTTTTATTAACGCGGTTATTTTAAACGGAGTTATTCCCGTTGTGTCTACAGCATGCAGCGACTGAGACCGTGAGGGTCTCCGCCCACCCGGCCGATCATCGTGTTTGTAAGTGTGTTACCGACACCTCTCTCTCCCTGGCTGCAGCTGAAGTGTGGCGGTCAGAAAGTCTCACGCTGCTGCTCAACGTTCGACAAGCACATAGTAACGCACAACCTTCCGTCCCCAGTAACGGTAACGGCGTTGCAACGGCGGGAAAAGTAATTAATTAGATTATTCCGTTACCTATAAAAGAACGCCGTTAGAAACGCTGTTATACTTAAACGGCGTTACTCCCAACACTGGCCCTGACATTATGGTTTTAATTCTTCTTTTTGATCAGGATGCTTGATCTTATTTGGTCCACCATTTGTTTGTTTGCTTGATATTTTATGATTTTATGTTTTTATTTTTGCTTTTATGCCCAAGTAATGGGAATGTTTTTATGATGATGCTGTTCAGCACCTTGGGCTTCTGATAAAGTTGTGGAAGGTGCTCTACAAATAAAATTGAATTGAATCTAAGCATCCACTAGGGCTGAACGATCTATTGCAGGGGTCTCCAACCTTTTTTGGCCCGTGAGCTAGTTTTACACAATGAAAGTACAGCAGAGTTACTGCCATATGATTTATTTACATTGATACTTTCCATGTGTGAATGTGCTTATGTTAAACATGCTATACTTACTATATTAACATGCATTGTACTCACAAGTTGATTTCTCTGTATTTCAGTACATCAGTATATATATTTTAAAAGTATATGTAAACTAGTGACATTCTGAAAACCAAATTAAACAAAACATTTAGTTTTTTAAACTAATCGGATACTTTCAGATAATGAATAACAAATCTACTTCATGTGAATGATTTGGTAATTTTTTTAGAAGGTTAGTAACATAACTTTTTTAGCGCACAGGAACAGCTAACCTGTAAAGCTGATGATATGTTAAATAAAATACAAACTAAATGTGATGAAAACACAAAAGTCTAAATAGTTTGAATTGAAGTAAAAAATGTAAAATCAGAAATAAGACTTGTTCCTGCTCTCCTGATGTACTGAATAATTTTTATGGGGTTTTTTTTTGGTCATGAAAGTTAAGTTTTGCTGTGTTTATTGCTGACAATATGAAGGTTGGTGGTTTATCCTTTTTTCTGCATCTTGTAGGTTTTTTTCTCCGCACGTCTCTAAATAAAGTAAAATTGTCTAGTGCAGAGTGGAGACAACCCATAGAAGCAAAAAGAACAGGTTAGATGCACCTAATAAATAAAATTATAACAAACTCAGGAATCTGTTTCTTTGCTTCATTGTTCTGGTGCTGAAAATATCACTAATGCGGATCAAAGGAGATACACAGATGAATGCACCTCTTATTTATTATTTGGAGACTACATTTACTGCAGCTGGCAGAGGCAGAGATTTTTTCTATTGATACACGAATTTACAGAATCATTTTAAATTTTAATAGGGGAAGACTGCAGGAGGAAGCAGTAAAATACAGGGGGTCCCCAGCAAAAACAAACTCTACGAGCCTGATGAAACCCGCTGGTTTTCCATCAGGCAGTCACGGAGCAGCTCCAACGACCCAGTGGCTGGGTCAACGTGTTTTTATGCTTTCTCGGAGACATGTCATGTCGCTAAGTTGTTAGCGCCGTGTGCTAACACGTCAATAGTGCAGCGTAGCCTGCTGGAGGTTTTAAGAGTTCAGATGAAAACACCTGACCTCTCAGGCTGCTCACACGTCGATCGTTGGTTACGTATTGTAACCCCAGATTCTATGTGTCTAGTCGCAGCGAGCTGCTATTGGAAGGGTGATCTCAGCATCAGCCAATCATGAAGAGCTTAAATGTACGCCCACCAATGGTGGGCACCCCTTGTGGGTATATAAGAGGAGCGACTCCACTGTCGCCTCTGATGGCTCTTAGTCCTAACAGAACCAGTGGGGCCAGTGGCTTAAGGGCTGCGACTAGACTCATAGAATCTGGGGTTACAATACGTAACCAACATTCTATTTCATCTAGTCTTAGCCCTTAAGCGAGCTGCTATTGGAATAATGCGCAGCTGGATGGGTTTACGCCACACTGGTTAGCTCAACCAATGGACACACCCAACAAGTCTCCTTTTAGCAAGGATCGCTCAGCCTTAACCCAGGGCTTAAAAGGCTGAGGCAGCCAGAGATAAGAGTGAGGCCCCCACTAAAAATATCATCCACAAGAGGATGAAATTCATTCAAGCAAGGCTGATGTGGTGCCATAATGCCTTCACTCAGCCCGCTGAGGTCCAAGCACTGAACGAGTGATGGATCCTGAAGACACATCTCGTAAATAATAACGAGTAAAGTAACAGGGTGAAGCCCATGAAGCAGCCTGACAAATGTCTTCCATCGACACACCACTGTGGAGTGCCACAGAAGAGGAAATCCCTCTGGCTGAGTAAGCCCTGAGTGTCTCAGGGGGATCCTGCCCTGATGATGTGTAAGCGAGTGAAATGGTGTCACATAGCCAGACTCAAAGGCGCTGGGCCAACAGCGCTCGCCCAAAGGAAGAGTCTCTGTAGTGCACAAACAGGCTTTGTGAGCGGCGAATCCCTGAAGTGCGTGACACATATCGTGCGAAAGCGCACACCGGACAGAGAAGATGGGAAGCCGCCGCCTCCTCAGAATTATGGGAGGAGGGAAAAGTCCAGCCAATGAAATTGACCTGGATTTGAAGGAAGCATTAATGTTTTGGGGCACAAAGGCTGGGTTGGGGCAGAAAACAGCAGACCCGCCATCTTCCCGGATCCTGAGGCATGCGGGAGCCACAGAGAGGGCGGTTAGGTCGCTCACCCTCTTGACTGATGCCAGTGCAAGCAGCAAGGCAGTTTTGAGTGACAGGAACTTGAGTGAGACCTGGTCCAAGGGTTCAAATGGGGCTTCAGATAAGCCACGCAGAACCACCGTTAGGTCCCACTGGGGAACTAGCGGGCGGGACACAGGTCTGCTCCTTCTGACACCTTTTAGAAAACGTTTTGTGAGGGGCTGATTGAAAACAGACCTATCACCAAAAACCTGGTGACAGGATGAGATAGCTGCAGCATATGTTTTAATAGTGCAGAATGCGAGGCCCCTGTCCGTCCGTATCTGCAGAAACGATAGGACATCCTCCAGCTAGCAGGAGAGAGCTTGAACATTCCGCTCTGTGCACCATTTCTGGAAAGCTGCCCATTTAGCAGCGTAAGATGCAACGGTAGAGGGCGCCCGCACACTCTGGATCGTGGTGACCACATCATGCGGCAGCCCAGAAACCCCTAAGCGTGACCGCTCAGCGGCCAGACCCACAGCCGTTGGCCTATTTCTGGAGGATGTTTGATTATCCCATCCGCCTGGGGAGGGGCGTCCTCCCTTTGCGGGAGTCTCCACGGGGAGCCGGACAGTAGCGCTTGCAGGTCCGGAAACCATGACGCGGACAGGCGTCTGGGAGCCACCAGAATTACCGAGAGCTGTTCTAACCGAACTCGGTCCAGGAGACGGGGAATAAGAGGGACTGGTGGAAATGCATACAACAGCGTTCGAGGCCAGGGCTGGTGTGAGAAGGCGTCCGCCCCGAGCCGGGGTTGGTCCCGGGGACTCAGGGAAAACCACAGGCGACACTGAGCATTTTCGCGAGCTGTGAACAGATCCACAGACGGTTCACTGCCGGCTGTGATCACAAGCGACAACCTAGTAGTTCCCGCTGCTTCCTCGTGAAACAGCAAGGCAGTTTTGAGTGACAGGAACTTGAGTGAGACCTGGTCCAAGGGTTCAAATGGGGCTTCAGATAAGCCACGCAGAACCACCGTTAGGTCCCACTGGGGAACTAGCGGGCGGGACACAGGTCTGCTCCTTCTGACACCTTTTAGAAAACGTTTTGTGAGGGGCTGATTGAAAACAGACCTATCACCAAAAACCTGGTGACAGGATGAGATAGCTGCAGCATATGTTTTAATAGTGCAGAATGCGAGGCCCCTGTCCGTCCGTATCTGCAGAAACGATAGGACATCCTCCAGCTGGCAGGAGAGAGCTTGAACATTCCACTCTGTGCACCATTTCTGGAAAGCTGCCCATTCAGCAGTGTAAGATGCAACGGTAGAGGGCGCCCGCACACTCTGGATCGTGGTGACCACATCATGCGGCAGCCCAGAAACCCCTAAGCGTGACCGCTCAGCGGCCAGACCCACAGCCGTTGGCCTATTTCTGGAGGATGTTTGATTATCCCATCCGCCTGGGGAGGGGCGTCCTCCCTTTGCGGGAGTCTCCACGGGGAGCCGGACAGTAGCGCTTGCAGGTCCGGAAACCATGACGCGGACAGGCGTCTGGGAGCCACCAGAATTACCGAGAGCTGTTCTAACCGAACTCGGTCCAGGAGACGGGGAATAAGAGGGACTGGTGGAAATGCATACAACAGCGTTCGAGGCCAGGGCTGGTGTGAGAAGGCGTCCGCCCCGAGCCGGGGTTGGTCCCGGGGACTCAGGGAAAACCACAGGCGACACTGAGCATTTTCGCGAGCTGTGAACAGATCCACAGACGGTTCCCTGCCGGCTGTGATCACAAGCGACAACCTAGTAGTTCCCGCTGCTTCCTCGTGAAACAGCAAGGCAGTTTTGAGTGACAGGAACTTGAGTGAGACCTGGTCCAAGGGTTCAAATGGGGCTTCAGATAAGCCACGCAGAACCACCGTTAGGTCCCACTGGGGAACTAGCGGGCGGGACACAGGTCTGCTCCTTCTGACACCTTTTAGAAAACGTTTTGTGAGGGGCTGATTGAAAACAGACCTATCACCAAAAACCTGGTGACAGGATGAGATAGCTGCAGCATATGTTTTAATAGTGCAGAATGCGAGGCCCCTGTCCGTCCGTATCTGCAGAAACGATAGGACATCCTCCAGCTGGCAGGAGAGAGCTTGAACATTCCGCTCTGTGCACCATTTCTGGAAAGCTGCCCATTCAGCAGTGTAAGATGCAACGGTAGAGGGCGCCCGCACACTCTGGATCGTGGTGACCACATCATGCGGCAGCCCAGAAACCCCTAAGCGTGACCGCTCAGCGGCCAGACCCACAGCCGTTGGCCTATTTCTGGAGGATGTTTGATTATCCCATCCGCCTGGGGAGGGGCGTCCTCCCTTTGCGGGAGTCTCCACGGGGAGCCGGACAGTAGCGCTTGCAGGTCCGGAAACCATGACGCGGACAGGCGTCTGGGAGCCACCAGAATTACCGAGAGCTTTTCTAACCGAACTCGGTCCAGGAGACGGGGAATAAGAGGGACTGGTGGAAATGCATACAACAGCGTTCGAGGCCAGGGCTGGTGTGAGAAGGCGTCCGCCCCGAGCCGGGGTTGGTCCCGGGGACTCAGGGAAAACCACAGGCGACACTGAGCATTTTCGCGAGCTGTGAACAGATCCACAGACGGTTCCCTGCCGGCTGTGATCACAAGCGACAACCTAGTAGTTCCCGCTGCTTCCTCGTGAAACAGCTCAAAAAAAAAATCAAAACTTGGGATCTTGCAGGCGTGGCGGTGGGATTTCAGCCGTGGCGAGCCGCCACGGCTACGCCTATGTAAGGGAAACCCTGGTGTAGTTACTGTGTAAAGCAGTATTTACGAGGAATGATTAATAAAAATAAAAACTAGAATTGAACCTGAGTTACATAGTAATAACAATTTAAGAATTCAGAAAAAATACACTAGCTTACTAATTACCATGTAAGTACTAAGTAAATAGAGGACTGTAAAAGAAAGCGCTACCAATAATTGTACTTAATATGCTTTTATTTTTTTTTAATTTTTTTTTTAATCTTTTATTTTCATTTATTGACATTAAAATAAAAATACAATCAGAATTAAATTGCTGCAAGCCAAAATGAAAAAGGGGACAGAAAGAAGAAAAACTTATGTTGTCTGCCCCTTTTAACTAAAATAGCATTAATACAAATGAAATAATCATATGATTCTTAAGGAAATTGAACAATATAGTTCCTGGACCTGTTGGCCAACAAAATCTCAACCCATGAATTTGAGAGAAAAATAGAAAAAGAAAACAATTTACACAGAAAGAAGCATTAAGTTACAGATCTATATACATACATATATACACATACAAGCACATACTAGGTTAATATC
This sequence comes from Nothobranchius furzeri, assembly GCF_043380555.1. Lineage (NCBI taxonomy): Eukaryota > Metazoa > Chordata > Actinopteri > Cyprinodontiformes > Nothobranchiidae > Nothobranchius > Nothobranchius furzeri. Next base: position 73,080,249 of record NC_091752.1, read on the forward strand.
TTGTTCCTTTAATCCCCCCCACCCCCCTCCCCTCACACATTTATGTAACGGATCTATATAAGTTAATCGTTTTATTTTTTATTTCTTTTTTGAAAGTCAATATTGTTTTTGCATTCTTGAGTTCAGTATTCAATTTATTCCACAGTTTAACTCCATATATGGAGACACAATGTTCTTTTACGAGTATCCGATGTCTAGGTATGTTAAATAATTCATGTCCCTTTAAATCATATTTGCTATGTCTTTTTGAAAATCGTTTAATTAATCCTGCAGGTACGTTCCTTTTGTTTGCATTATACATAAATTTTAAAATATTGTAGTCCACCAGATCATAGAATTTTAGTGTTTTTAATTTAATAAATAATGGATTGGACGGATCTCTGTAGTTGCTCCTTGTGATTATTCTTATTGCTTTTTTCTGTAAGATGTAAATGGAATTTGTGTAAGTTTTATATGTTGTTCCCCAGATTTCAATGCAGTAGTTCAAGTATGGTACGATCAGTGAGTTATATAACAAATATAATGAATTATTATCAAGCAACCCTTTTGCTCTATGTAACAGTGCAATCGTTTTAGATATTTTAGTTTTGACACTGTTTATATGCAGTTTCCAAGACATTTTTTCATCAATGATGACTCCCAGATACTTGACTTCTTGAACTCTTTTAATATTAATCTCATCTATATTTAATAAAATTTCATCATTTGAATTTGTATTACTAAATATCATAAAACAGGATTTATCACTGTTTAATGATAGTTTGTTTCCATCAAACCATAGTTTAATTTTTTTCATCTCTGTTTGTATCACTTCTATCATCTGCTCAACATTATCTCCTGAATAGTAAAACGTTGTATCATCTGCAAATAAGGTGCATTTTAATATATTGGATGCCTCAACAATGTCATTTATATAAATGATAAATAGTTTAGGGCCCAATACCGACCCTTGTGGTACACCACAAGTAATGTTATTTATATGTGATTTTGTGTTGTTTATTTGAACATATTGCTGCCTATCGGTAAGATAACTAGTTATCCATTTTAGGGCCATCCCTGTGATGCCATATTTACAAAGTTTTTTAATAAGAATTGTATGATCCACTGTATCGAATGCTTTTTTTAAATCAATAAAGATACTTATGAGATGATTTTTTTTGTCAAGGGCTTCCGATATTTCTTCTGTTAATTCCATTAATGCCATGGATGTTGAATGATTTGTTCTAAAACCATACTGACTGTCATTTAATACCTCTTCATTGATCAGGAATCGGTCCAACCTGGCAATATATAATTTTTCTAATATTTTTGAGAATTGTGACAATAAAGATATTGGTCTGTAGTTGGAAAAGATATGTTTGTCTCAACTTTTATGAAGTGGTATGACTTTTGCAATTTTCATCCTGTTAGGAAATGTCCCTGTTGCAAAAGATAAATTACATATGTAAGTGAATGGATGAATAATACTTTCTATTATATTTTTTATTAATGTTATGTCTAAACCGTCACAGTCAGTACTTCTTTTATTGATGCATTTATTGATAATATTTCTTATTTCATCACTAGTTACTGGACTTAAATATATACTGTTTTTATTGCTTTTGATATTCTCGCCTATACTATAATTTGTTCTTTTTGGAATGTTTTTTGCCAGGTCAGGTCCCACATTAGTAAAAAAATTGTTAAATTCATTTACTATTTTACTGGTTTCACTAATTTCATACTGTCCGTTTTCAAAATAATTTGGAACAGTTGAAGCTATTTGATTTCTTTTTATGACATTATTTTTGTGTGCTATGTTCTGTGTCAATATTCTTTGATTTTATTTTACACAACATGATGTGACATTTTAACTATTTCATTTCACTTGTGATTGTTTTAACTATGTGAAGCACATTGGGCTACCATTTTGTGTATGAAATGGGCTATATAATAAACTTGACTTGAGAGAGAGTTCACAATCATGTTTTGTTACTAAATGAGACACTCAGCTGAAACTGGGGGAAATATATGATGAATCTAAATCACAGGAGATGTCCAGAGTTTTTAAAGCTCGTGTTCATCATGTTGTGGGGGACCACAATGAGGCTACACTCGCACCCAGTTCTTGGTACCACAGACGTATATTTTGACTTGGGACTGTTTGTATGTAAATATTGTTGACTGCTAGCCTGGCAAGCCAGACTAAATAAATGTATTATTTAGTCTGGCCACGCTCCATTGACGGCTCTCAGTTGTGGGGCGGGTTCTACCGTTGTCTTTCAAATGATCCCCGGATTCCAATGGACAATGAATGTGACATACTCTTGTTTCACTCTGTTGCATCATCCCACCCACCAGGCATATAGAGTGCCCTGATTGGCCCACAAAGCCGATAAAGCTCTGTGATTTGTTCACTAAACAGATAGAGCACTATGATTGGCCCACCATTAGGGACCAGTCACAGCTCTTTATGCATTTGAAACCCCTCTAGAGAGCTGTGATTGGCCAGCCAGAGTCCTGGTAGAAGCTGCTGAGGTTCCAATGGAGCATGCCTAGACCATTCTTTGCAAAGCAAGAATTTGGTCTAGTTCACTAGGCTAGTTGACTGCTTGATCAGAACCAGAAACGTATGTGTAACAGACCATCTGGGTGTTCAAGGGGCCGTATGTGGAGGGCCACACAGAGGCTACGCTCACACCCAGTTCTATGGACTGTTTGTATGTAGATGTAGCAGGACTGGTTGGTGTCTCAACCAGTTGATCGGCCAGCCTATCACACATATTAATCAAACCAGCCCACCATTAAAACATATTACAGATGATAACAACTCTACTGCTTGTACTATAAGATTAATGCACACAATTTAATTTAAGACATTTAACTGCATGTGTGCGCGTGTGTGTTTGCACTGAATGTGTTCGTGCACATGGTTCACACGTGTGTAGGGTTAATCTACATACTAGAACTAACGCTGTTGCTATCAGCTTTGTTAGATTCTGAGAAAGACAAACAAGTTAACATATGAAGCTTCTATCATATATAAACATCTAGGATATTAATATAATCGATAGAAATTCATACACCAACGAGCTTGGTTTGTATTTAATCTACGGATTAATATTTAAGATATTTAAATTAATAGCAACAGTTTATTTATTAAACAGAAGACTTAATAAGGTTCTTTGCTGATTCAATAACTGAAAATGCACACCATTCTGTGTTTCATTCAAAGAAGAGTCAGGTTTAAAAATTTAAGAATTTATTACTAACAATTTCAAATCTGACAACTTAAAATAGACAATTAATGAATAACAATTTATAAATGACAAATTTGAACAACAATTTTGATATTAAAACTTGTTATTAAAGCAACCCCTGTGTCTGGATGGAAAACTAAGTGGAATGATGAGGTTTGGATGCGTGAATGAAATCTCAGAAGCTTTCTGTCAGACTCGAAGACTGGGTTCGGGAGTAAGAGCTTTTATTACACATACGGTTGGCTGAAAGCGGTGCTGGAAAGGCTGACGGATGAGGTCTGAGGAGGAAAGGTGGAGGTTTAGCTGTAGTAGCTTTGGAATACTCTGATCATGGATCACGGTGGAACGATGACTGAGTGAAGAGCCGGTGTGGCGTCTTCCATATATAGACATGGATTGACGCAGGTGCAACATGGAGGGAATCCCCGCGAGGGGCATGCTGGGTAATGTGGTCCAAGACTGAAGCCGGTCAGCTGGGAGAGCCCGGCCTGGGGGCTTGGACTCTGACCGGACCCCCCGGTCCAGGGACGGCTCCAGAAGTCCCCGGGCCACCTCGGTGGGCCCAGAAGTCCGAGATGAGGGCAGGGTCCAAGATGGAGCGGGCCGGCTCCCAGGAGCGTTCCTCTGGGCCGTAGTCCGCCCAGTCTACGAGGTACTGCCAGCCCCGACCCCGGCGGCGAGCGTCCAGAATGCACCGGACTGTGTAGATGGGCTCCCCGTCGAGGAAGCGGGCCGGCGGAGGTGCTGAAGCCTGAGGTGGCAGGAGGGGGGATTCCACGTAAGGCTTGAGTCGGGAGGTGTGGAAGGTAGGATGGACGCGAAGGCTTGCAGGCAGCCGCAGCCGGTACGTGACCGGGTTGATGACCTCCTGCACGGGGTAGGGCCCGAGGAACCGGGGAGCGAGCTTCCTGGAACCGGCACGGACCCGGAGGCCTGCTGTGGACACCCAGACCTTGTCCCCTGGAGCATAGGAGGGACCCGGGCGGTGCCTGCAGAGGTGTTGGTGTGAGTAACGGGCGTTGGCCCGGGTAATGGAGGCCCGCGCCTTGATCCATGCGTTCTTGCAGCGTCTCACCAGGGATTGAGCGGCTGGCACCGCGACTTCGGGTTCCTGGTGGGCGAAGACTGGGGGCTGGTAGCCATAGCAGACCTCGAAAGGGGACATCTGAGTGGCCGAGGAGGTGTGGAGATTATGAGACAGCTCCGCCCAGAGGAGGTACCTAGGCCACTGCGAGGGCTGGGCCGAGACAAAGCAGCGGAGGTACCGGCCCAACTGTTGGTTTGCCCGCTCCGATTGACCGTTGGTCTGTGGGTGGTAGCCAGAAGACAGGCTGACAGAAGCTCCCACTAGATGGCAGAAGGCTTTCCAGAAACGGGCCGTGAACTGGGGACCACGATCTGAGACCACGTCGACCGGGAACCCGTGGAGACGCACCACATTCTCCAGAAACAGTTCTGCAGTGCGTCGGGCCGAGGGAAGGCCCGGGAGGGCGATGAAGTGAACAGCTTTGGAAAACAGGTCAGTGACCGTTAGGATGGTGTCGAGGTTGTTGACCGGCGGGAGACCTGTGACAAAGTCCAGCCCCACATGGGACCAGGGGCGGCTGGGCACCGGAAGAGGTCTGAGGGTGCCAACCGGAGCCTGGGTGGACGCCTTAGAGCGGGCGCAGACGTCACAGGCGCTCGTGAATTCCTTAATGTCCCTCTCCATACGTGGCCACCAGAGAGTCCGTTTCAAGAACTTGAGAGTCCGAGAGAAGCCCGCGTGACCAGACAGGCACGATGAGTGGGCCCAGGCCAACGCCTCACTGCGACAGGCCGCGGGGACGTAGAGCCGACCGGCGGAGGTCTCTGGCGGCACTGGATCATCCCGGAGGGCGTTTTGGATGGCCTCCTCCAACGGCCACCCAAGGTGGGCCACGAAACGGTGCTCCGGGAGGATGGGCGCCGGCTCGGACGTGGGCGCTGAATGCGTGAACTGGCGGGAGAGGGCGTCCGCCTTCTGGTTTTTAGTCCCAGGGCGATAGGCGAGATGGAACTCGTAGGGTTCGAAGAAGAGGGCCCAGTGGGCCTGGCGAGGATTTAGCTGCTTGGCGGACCGGATGTGGGTTAGGTTCTGGTGGTCAGTCCAGATGGTGAACGGCTGAGTAGTGCCCAGAAGCCACTGCCTCCATTCCTCCAACGCCCATTTTATGGCCAGCAGCTCGCGATCCCCTACGCCGTACTTCTGCTGGGTGGTGGAAAACTTCCTGGAGAACTAGGCGCAGGGATGTAGCCTGTCATCTGGGCCGCCTTGGGACAGGATGGCGCCGGCGCCGACATCCGAAGCATCGACCTCGACCACAAAAGGGACTGCCTGATCCGGATGGAGCAGGATAGGAGCCGATGTGAAACGAGCGACTAGGTAGTGGAAGGCCCGAACGGCATCTGGGGTGAGCCGGAACGGCTGACCAGGAGGGCTCGGTCAGGTGAGAGAGGTGAGAGGTGCTACAATGGTGCTAAAGTCTTTGATAAATCGACGGTAAAAGTTGCAGAAACCCAGAAAACTCTGCAGTTGCTTCAGGCTGGTTGGTAGGGGCCAGTCCTTCACCGCCTGGACTTTCTGAGGGTCCATAGTTAGACCTTGGTCCGAAATCAGGTAGCCCAGGAATGAAACGGACCGCTGGTGGAAGGAGCACTTTTCGGGCTTACAGAAAAGGTTGTTGTCCAGGAGCCGGGTCAGGACAGCGCGAACATGGTGGTGGTGTTCGGCCTCTGACTTGGAGTAGATCAGAATGTCATCCAGGTAGGCAAACACCCACCGTCCCAACATGTCACGGAGGACATCATTGATGAAGCGTTGGAAAACAGCGGGGCTATTGCACAGTCCGAAGGGCATCACCTGGTACTCCCAGTGACCGGTGGGGGTGATGAACGCCGTTTTCCACTCATCTCCAGCTTTGATACGGATCAGGTTGTAGGCGCTCCGGAGGTCCAACTTGGTGAAAATCCGCGCCTGGGAGATGGCATCCAGGGCGGACGTGAGGAGCGGCAGAGGATGGCGATCTCTGACTGTGATCTTGTTCAGTCCTCTGTAATCTATACAGGGGCGGAGATCACCCTCCTTTTTCCTCACAAAGAAGAAGCCTGCGGCACCTGGGGACGACGAGGGTCGGATGAAACCCTGCTGGAGGGCCTGGTCAATATATTCCTCCATGGCCCTGGACTCGGCGGGAGAGAGAGAAAAAAGGCGCCCCCGGGGTGGACTGGTTCCTGGTTTCAGCTTGATTTCCATGTCGTACGGGGGGTGAGGCGGCAGTGTGGTGGCGCGCCGCTTGTCGAACACCGCAGCCAGGTCCCGGTAGGGCAGTGGCAGATTGGGCGGTGTTGGGCCAGGGTCACCGGTCGGGCAGTCTGGCATGGATGGAGGAGGAGAGAGGTGGGCCTGGCACTGGGTCCCCCATTCCAAAAGGCGAACCTGGGACCAGGAAATCCGGGGGTCATGGAGACGGAGCCAGGGAAATCCCAGGATTAGAGGAGAGGAGGGAGCACATATGATCAGGAACTGGAGGGTCTCTCTGTGGCCTTGGACAATCATCTGGAGTGGCTGGGTTCGGTTTTGGACCGGATAGGGTTGGAGGGGCCTACCGTCCACCGAGGTCACTGGCACAACTCTCTCCAAGGGGGTCATGGGGATCCGTAGGCGCTTAGCCAGATCCATGTCCATAAAATTGTCAGCAGCCCCCTAGTCCACCAGCGCGTGCATCTGGAGTGAGGCCTCACCATGAAGGAGGGTAACATGAAGAAGGAGTCTATTTGAAGAGGCGGGGGCTGAAGGTAACCCAGGCTGAGCGACCCCGATACTCAGTGGGTTCCTTCGTTTCCCAAACGTAATGGACAATTCAGGCGTCTGTGGTGGGAGGAGCCACAATAGGCACAGAGACCCTCGCGCCACCATCGCTGTCTCTCCTCTGGAGGAAGGTGGCCTAATTGCATGGGCTCATCAGTAGAAGCGGGTCCGAGAGCAGGAGTGGGGGAGCGAGGAAGAGGTCCAGGCGCCCTGGATGGGCGAGTGAAGGGCTTGGGCCGAACCAGAACCCGCTGATCCATGCGCAGCGCCAGATCCACCACTTCATCCAGGTTCTGGGGCAGCTCCTTTCCAGCCATCTCATCCCGGATGTAGGTTGCCAGTCCCTCCAAGAAGACGGCTCGAAGGGCAGAGTCATCCCACCGTAGCTTGGCGGAGATGGTGCGGAACTCCGACGCATATACGCACACAGAGCGCTCCTTCTGGCGGAGTTTTAGGAGTCGTGCCTCTGCCCCCATTTCGCTGCTGGGTGGAACAAACATCTTTCTGAGGGCAGCCACGAATGCAGCGTAGTCATTGCAGGCCGGTGATTTGGAATTATAGAGCGCAGCGGCCCACTCTGCAGCGCGTCCGGTGAGTAGGGAGGTGAGCTGTGCCACTCGAGAGCGCGCAGTGGGGAAGCGTCCTGGGTGGCACTCGAACTGCATCTCGAGGGTAGCGAGCAGACCGTCTGGACTCCCCGTCTCTCCATTCCACTTCTCCGAGAGACTGAAGTGTGGCTGTCCCGTCGGGGGAGTGAGGGCTTGCAGGTGGAGAGCATGAACCTGCTGCTGGAGTGCCGTGACGGCAGTAGACAACTGCATGGAGAGATCGGTCTGGGAGTTCAGTCTGGTGTTAAGCCGGTCGACCTGGGCGTGGAGCTGAACGTTCTCGTTCACCAGTTGCTCCATCTCTCTCTTCACCTGCTCGAACTCCGCTGGATTAATGGACTCAGTCATCCTGTCAGACTCGAAGACTGGGTTCGGGAGTAAGAGCTTTTATTACACATATGGTTGGCTGAAAGCGGTGCTGGAAAGGCTGACGGATGAGGTCTGATGAGGAAAGGTGGAGGTTTAGCTGTAGTAGCTTTGGAATACTCTGATCATGGATCACGGTGGAACGATGACTGAGTGAAGAGCCGGTGTGGCGTCTTCCATATATAGACATGGATTGACGCAGGTGCAACATGGAGGGAATCCCCGCGAGGGGCATGCTGGGTAATGTGGTCCAAGACTGAAGCCGGTCAGCTGGGAGAGCCCGGCCTGGGGGCTTGGACTCTGACACTTTCTTTCAGAGGGAGAACACGTTCTGGGTGAAACGTTGGTTTTGCAGCTAACTGATGGTTTCTTAGAGAGAACAACATCGGACACAATCTGTGTTCTACCTCACCGTTCAGACGACCCTCTGTGTGGATCTGGAGGTCTGGAGGATGTTGTTAGCCTCGGGGGTACTCAGGTCCGGCAGATGACCAAGGGTACCGACTTTCTCTGGTCCTAGAGTTGCCGTGAGGTGCACAGGTAGATGTGGCTTTGCATCTGGGCAGATTCTCAAGGAATCTCGTAGTGTCAGCTGGTTATAGGTGCGTTTATTCAGAGCTATTCTATCTGCGTGACAGAACGCTTAGTGAGGAGTCAGGCGGCCGACCCTTCTCCTCTGGGATACTCTCGTTGCCACGAAGAAGTATCAGCTTGGTTCAAGAACTGAACTTAAGCTGTGGAGCTTTGGTTTTAACAAAACCTCAGAACATGCCCTCTCAGAGACAGGAAGCATGACTATGGAAGACATGTGAGGCAGTTACCTTGAAGTGAGTCCTGCTTGAGGTGTAAACACGTGCAAAAGACCTTCTGGTTACTGAACACACATTACTGATTATCATAAATAATTATTATTATTAACCAAAGAATAATAAGTAATTTCATTGGTTAAAAATACATTTATAATGAACCATGATGATCATTTATGATGATAATAGTTAACCTTATAATAAAAGAGTTTATAAATTATTTGATTAGAGTTGAAGGTCCTTCATCTCGTGATGGAACAGCAAACAGATAAACAGTCAGATTGAAGACGGTGTTATTTAGACTATTCGGCTCCTGGTGGTTTAATCTGTGGATGGAAGTTACAGCTCGACCCAGCTGTGACCCAGCTGGAAAGAGTGAACTTTGCCCCACAAAATGAGGCCATTCATGATGCTACACGTGTGACCATCAAGAACAAAGTAGAAATTCAGTGAAAGAAAGCAAATTGACTATATATTAATTTGGTACAAGTGTGAACCTAGAGCCCCACGACTGTTATTATTTTAGGTACGGAGAGTGATCACGCTAGATCAAACAATGGGCTGAGACAATGTCTTCCTCCAAACTTGAGTTTATTTACACACAATGCATAAAACAAGTTCTTCTGTTACAACCTCAACCAGGTCTGGGATCCTGGGATGGCTAACACAGGTACGTGAGTGCAAAAAATAAAAAATAGGGAGGAGTACACCAAATCATATTTGACAAAACAAACATTTTATCAACAAAAAGTGTCCCTCGTCGTCGTCGTTTTCCTCCGCTTATCCGGGTCCGGGTCGTGGGGGCAGCATCCCAACTAGGGAGCTCCAGACCGTCCTCTCCCCGGCCACCTCCACCAGCTCCTCCGGCAGGACCCCAAGGCGTTCCCGGACCAGATTGGAGATGTAACCTCTCCAACGTGTCCTGGGTCGACCCGGGGGCCTCCTGCCGGCAGGACATGTCCGTAACACCTCCCGAGGGAGGCGTCCAGGAGGCATCCTGACCAGATGCCCAAACCACCTCAACTGACTCCTTGCGAGCCGGAGGAGCAGCGGTTCTACTCCGAGTCCCTCCCGAATGTCCGAGCTCCTCGCCCTATCTCTAAGGCTGAGCCCGGCCACCCTACGGAGGAAACTCATTTTGGCCGCTTGTATCCGCGATCTCGTTCTTTCGGTCATTACCCAAAGCTCATGACCATAGGTGAGGATTGGGACGTAGATCGACCGGTAAATCGAGAGCCTGGCTTTCTGGCTCAGCTCCCTCTTCACAACGACAGATCGGCTCAGCGTCCGCATCACTGCAGATGCCGAACCAATCCACCTGTCGATCTCCCGATCCCTCCTACCCTCACTCGTGAACAAGACCCTAAGATACTTAAACTCCTCCACTTGAGGTTGGACCTCTCTCCCGACCCGGAGTTGGCAAGCCACCCTTTTCCAGTCGAGAACCAAAAAGCGTCCCTACGGGAGATAAACGACAACACAAAATAGAAGAAGACTCATTAAGACAAAAATGATATTCCAGAAATGTTCTGAGTAATATGGCCCTTTAACACTCGACCTTAACATGCACGTATCTGTGCGAATACTGGGGATTCACCCAGAGTATGTATATATATATATACATATATATAAGATAGATAGATAGAATATAATAATAAGCTATGTATTTTTAGATGTAAGCCTACCATTAAAGGTGTTATCTATGAAAGATTAAATGCTTTGTGTAGTGAAATAACAGGATTTTCTGGGCCAAACCCATCCTATTTCACAGGCACATCTCTGGCGTTTATAACAAATCAAACATTTTGAAAATCAGTTGAAAATTGAGCAAGTTAGAGTTATTTAAATATTACATGCACCATACACCCCAATGCCAAGAAAGGGCACAAGCATCTGGCTGCAGACATAAGCTGGCGTCTACCGGAAATGACGTAACCAGAAAAACACAATAATACCTAGCTGCAGATGCAGCCCCGACAAACCACGCCCCTCCAAAACACGCCTCTATGTACAAACCACGCCCCCATGTGCCTGTTGAGCTCCACCGAGCTCCCCTGGTGGTCAGAAAAGGGAAATATCTCAATAACGGCAGCCCTCCCAGCGGGCGGGGAGAACTTAAACCTGGGTCGGATCCAGGGTGCAGCACCCTGCCTCAGGCTCCAGCAGAGGAGATTGGGGTTTGATTCATATCAAACGCCTTTCAATGCGAACAATACAATTGAAAGAATACGTTTATACAGAAATAGTAACAATGTAATTAAACAGGACTCCAGGTTTAAACATGAATGTATGGATATTTTTTTTCTTGCATACACACTTTTTGGCCATCCCCAGTGGGATTATAAAATCAGAGTACAGTACAAATCAGAGACCTGTCATCTACAGAAATACTCAGATGACTCTGCAGTTGTCGAGTGTATCAGAGATGGACAGGAAGCTGAGTACAGAGAGCTGGTGGAGCGCTTTGTGGCATGGTGTGGAAACAATCATCTGACCTTGAACGTGAACAAAACAAAGGAGATGATTTTAGACTTCAGAAGAAACAGGGTGGAGTCAAACACTGTTTCCATCATGGAAGAAGAAGTGGAGGTGGCTGAGGAATACAAATACCTTGGAGTTCACCTGGACAACAGACTGGACTGGAGAAAGAACAGCGAAGCTGTTTACAAGAAGGGACACAGCAGACTGCGCTTCTTGAGGACGCTTAGGTCCTTCAATGTCTGTAGCAAGATGCTGCAGATCTTCTACAAGTCTGTTGTTGAGAGTGTAATCTCTTCCGCCATCGTCTGTTGGGGTAGCAGCATCAGAAGCAGGGACCTGAAAAGGCTCAACAGCCTAATAAAAAAGGCTGGTTCTGTTCTGGGGACGACTGTGGAACCACTGGAGGAGATCATGCAAAGAAGGATTCTCCAGAGAATCAAGAAAATGATGGACAACCCTGAGCATTCTCTTCACAAGACTGTCCGACAACGGAAGAGTGTCTTCAGTCAGAGGCTTCTTCAGTTTGGCTGCAACACTGACCGCTACTGGAGATCCTTCCTGCCAACAGCCATTGTAATATACAACAACTCTTTGATGACTTGATTATTATTATTATTTTGAGCTAATACAGCAATCAGTTTCCCTCTGGGATTAATAAAGTATTTTTGAATTGAATTGAATTGAAAACACAGATACAGTAGCGGTTTTAGGCACGGGCAGACAGGGCAGTTGCCCGGGGCGGCATTTTTTCATGACACAAAAGGGGCGCACAAGCGCGGAGTAAAAAAAAAAAAAAGGAAATCTGCGCCGCACCGAGGTTTTCTATTATCTGTCATATGACAGTGTCTGGATTGGAAACAGCAAGTTGGCGCCCCCTGCAGTTGCAGGCGCTCCTGCTGACTGAGAACGTTCACGTGCTCCGTGTGTCTATGAAGAACAGGAAGGGGAGGGGTTCGGCGGGGGAATTCACCTCTGCGTCTTTCCCAGATGAAATGAGCGTGCAGGGGCTGAATCAACTGTATTAACATGGCTAAAGTCAATCACATCTTAACGTTCTTCCATATTTCATTCATAATATCATAAACACAGGCCTATCATTCTTTCAGGTTTCTCTGAATTGTGTGAAATGGCCGAATAAAAAAAGGAAAAACAAAACGATTTTGTGGTCACCCCCCCATCAAGGTCAAATAGTTTAGTCCTGACTAAAGGAAACTTACTGAGTCAGGAGCCAAACAGAAGAGATGAACATAAAAAGGCTAAAACCACCAGGTGCCCGATTCAGGGGGAAAAAAAGAAAAAAGAGCAGAAAGATAAAGGTATGTAGCTCTCATGATGCATGTTTTCAATTTTTTGAACCAGTTAACTGGGATTTTAACTGTTAAATGCGGTCAACTAATTGCTAACAGAGCTAATAGGGCTGAAATATTTAAACGAATATTCAAATGGTTTGAAAAAAGTCCTTGAATCGTTTTTTACTGATTCAAACTAGGATTTGTTAAATGCTCGCTGCAGCCTGTGGCCCGCCTGAACAACAACAAACACATGTTGATCATGTTCACATAATAATAAATGAAACCACTCTACAAGCAGAAGAAAACACCCCAGTCACCACTAACTATCCTGTTTATTTATTGCAGATGGCTGCACTGATTATTTTTTACATGATTTGTTCTGTAAAAGTTGGCATTTTTGGTAGTCTACAGTTTTTTATGTCAGTTTAAATTACAATTTCAGAGGCAATTCTAAAATATTATGGATCATGAGATCTATTGGAGATCTACCCCAACTTTTGGACTGCTCTGCCAGTCACTGTGGCTCAAGCTGAGAGGAGCTTTTCAAAACTTGATCAAGTCATACCTGAGGTCAGCTATGTTTCAGGGGCGGCTCACTAACCTGGCTCTGATTAGTATCAATCACTCATTAGGGGAGCAGATTTCATGTGATGACATTATTGATGATGTTGCATCAAGGTTAGGTTTTAATTTTAGTTTGTGTTTTCTGTTCTAAGTGCAATGCTGTAGTGATTATCTTTAGTTTGTTATGTGTGAAATATTTTTGCTATTTAGAATATTTATTATCTATTATGTTCATATATTCTTAATATTTAGTTATTGTTTGTTTTTGTATATTTGATTCTATATATTTTGATACAGTATATAATGTATAGTGCTTTACATTCTGACAACTTCATAGTAATTAATGTAAATATGTGCAACTTAGAAAAATGAATGTTCAATAGTCGTTCTAATAAAACATGCCTGTTTGTAGAAAACATGCGTGTGTTCATGCAGGTGGGGTGGTGTGGTGGTGGTGGTGGTGGTGGTGGGGGGGGGGGGGTTGGGGGGGGGCGCTCAAAGGGGGCCTCGCCCGGGGAGTAATTCGATGTAGAACCGCCACTGCACAGATACCACCAACAAATAATCAGTTGCCGGACAATAGGCACAACATACCTATGCTTACTTAAGTTAGCAGGTGAGTAATGTATGTGCAAGTGTTTATTTTAAATGCAATAAAATAAAATATCAGAAAAAGTAATTAGTGGTAATCGTTTTAATTAACCCCTTAAGCCCACTAGCCTCCTTATTTGGGAGCACGCCTCCTACAGCAACATTTAACTTTCAACCATTTGTTATTACAGGCACTAACAGTGGGTCTAAGTCAATACGAGTGAGTAGTTAATATTTATGTTACTATTTATGATTTTTTATTGCTTCTTTACAGTGAAAAGCTGCTGATGTGTAATTTTTAGGCATATTTACGTGTGTATTTATGTATTTCATATATTCTGTTAACAGGAATAATTGCTGGCCCTTTGACACAAAATGTATTGATTTAGAAATTACTAAAATATTTTGAATTAAGTATACAATTCACAAGACTAGTAAACTGATATTGACCATTCACTAATCTTTCAAAAATATGCTGTAAACACAAAAGCAGAAAAGTTTTGCTTTAGAAAAAAAGTTCAGACAAATGAAACAACCAGCAGCAACTTTTATTGGCCTTACAAATACCTTCCAAAAAAATGTCAACACAATACTACAGCCTCTTCAAAAATTCAGATGAGTCCAGAGCTTTTCTGAGTTTCTCCGTGTATATGAGCAGTTCCATGGCATAGGACATCAGCTGCCTCTCACTAATGAGACAGATAAATAGCAATTAGTAAAAATGACATTGACACCTAGAGGCTGTCATAAACAATGTGAAAACAATACATATAGGCATTAGCACTGTTCTTGTGTTTGTAGAATACCTCCAGTCATACTGCAGCCCACTGCCGTACATTTCTGTGGCTTTGTCCGTCAACATTCATGGACAGCTGAAAGTGCATGGATGGTTGCCTGAGTAATGAGGTGAACAAAAGGACATCTTTCATGTAGACATTAGTCTGTCATGTTGCAGGTAACAAGATATTAACCATGAGTTATAGACTGACAACAGTAATGCTACAAAATATTTTCATGTGATACATAAACATTTTCAGAACGTACCTCTGGCAGAAGCACATCCATCATGAATGCCACTTGATTGTGACATCTGGTTGTCTGTGCTTCAACCAGGCTTGTCAAGAAGCCCATCACTCTGTCCAGCTGCTCATCCTCCTCAAAGAAAATGTCCACCCTGCCCTTTGATGAAGCCCAGGTGGATGACACTTTTCCTGCGATGATTGCCTGTAAATAGAGATATTTTTGGAGGATGCTCAAAGTAAATGTCCAAACACTAGGTTAGCAGAAAATGATTCACTTAAATAATTCATGAGTCATGTTTTGACTGAAATTAGTCACAGTGTGCAAATTTAATTATAAATTTAAAACTCACTTCCAGATGTAGCAGTGGGCCTTTATCCTGAGTGATAAATGATATAAGAAGATCACTGCTGACTCTTCTTTGGTCTTCAGCTTGCTGAGCCCTTTCCTAAAATTAGATCAGAAACCATTTAGATGCTGAACAGAATTATTCTGGTTAAGCAGATTAAATAAGAGAAGTTGTTTCTTGGTCCTTTGCATGTCCTTACCACAAGCCTGTCGTAAGACACGTCTTTACTCCGGATCCCAACATCTCTGGTTGTGGTGACCACGTTGTGTTGGTCCATGCCGTCATTGTCCTTAATCAAGACACACAAAAACACGACTTCATGCACAGCAGTTAAAATTAATTTTATTTTGTTGTCATGCAATAATCTTCACTCATATTCACCTGCTCTCTGGGTGGAAAGCTGTAAGGTGTCTTAAAATACACACGGTCGGTGTCCTGTGTACTCAGAGGAAAGCAAATGATTGTATCAGTTTGTTTTACTGTTATCCAAAGAGGATTGACATTTGCACTTATTATACCACCACCATTGAAAGTTGACAACATATCAAACTTTCTGCTTTTTAAAATCAACAAATCAACCAAAACACATTGGAAAAGCTAAATACAACAACTGATAATTGTGGGACTGCTGCCGTCTCAGAATCATTCCATCCCTGAAAGTGGTGACCTATTTTCAAACAGGCAGGAGTAAGGTCTTCACTGACCATGGTGCTGCTTTCATGTTTTCTTTTTCTTTTTATCCTGAATACGAAACGTTACCGTCAGACAGAGGTGGAAAGAGTACTAAAATGTCCTACTTAAGTACGAGTACCAATACTTTGATCATTTTTTACTCAATTACAAGTAAAAGTACTTGCCTAAATTTTTACTCAAGTAAAAGTAAAAAGTATCGTAAACAAAATGTACTCAAAGTAAAAGTTACTTAGTTACATTTTTGTCAGCGTAAGGATGGCTACATCTAAGTAGTGCTAAATCACAACGCCAGTTCACAATTCGCTCGTGGGTGCGCGCTCAAACATGCACAGCTTGAAGGAGGGATTTCTATCCAATCAGTGAGAACAGGACGAGCACATTGATTGGACGAGGTTTTTCTACAATTGTTTCAATTGTGATTCAAATTATTCTTTATTTTGAGGAAAAATAATATTTTTAGATGCCATCAGTATGTGAGCTATCTCAATGTTTTCATGACAAAACTCTAACATGAGACTGTGCTCTAACCTGTCACATAACAAGCCAAATGCAGTCAAACATTTCAGATGGACCGTATGACAGCTGCTAACGTTGGCCCTGCCCTGCTTTACCTCCACATTACAGTTCCTTTATTCGTGTCCATCCTAGAGCTCCTCTCTGACCTTCATGCTTATTTAGAGCAGCTGATTTAGTTAGTGTTCATCCTTGGTAGTGGGTTCACTCACTCATTTAACCCTTCACCACTGAAATCAGTTTGTTCATTCCAATCCTCCTAAATAATCCTCCAATCATCCGACTGGAATCCTTAAGGGTCCCGTAACATCCATCCTGTCAGAACAGGCCTTGGGAGCCCAGGTGTTACTAGAACTAACGGTGTCTCCTCACCAGCGTGAGCCTCCAATCTGTGAAGGTTGGACTCCAAACATGAACTTTAAATTCATGCATTTATCTCCTCTTGTAATTCTTTAACATGTTTTAAAAGGCTTGTGTCATGATAAGTTACACCTCCCAGACCAAAGATAAGATAAAACATTATCGTAGACACTATTAAGACGTCATTATTTATGAAATATAAGTTATTTTCCTTTTCCTGAGCCATTACTTCAGCCAAGATATAAGATGCATGGATTTGACGAAACCACGCTGTCTCATGCAGTTCTATATGTGTAACACACACACACACACATGCACCCATGCACATGCACACGCAAGCGCGTGCGCACTCACACACTGCAGCATGTTAGAATCATTTGAATGACTAATTTAACTACACTGAACTGCTTTTGTAATAATTTAATCTCTTATTCTGGAGTAAACTAAAGAAACAAGCTAAATCATCACATATCTGTGGCATCAAGGAGCATCTTCTGAGTTCAAACACAGGGATGGAGCACAATGTTTACACCTGAACAGTATCAGGATGTTTTAACTCACAGAGGCCTGCAGGTCTTCTGTTTTATGAGCAAAGCGCTGAGAATCTGCTTGTTATGAGCACTTAACGTTATTTTGCCGCTGCCGTGCGGAGCGGTAGGGAAACACATTTCAAACACGGAACCGAGTCCGGCTACCGAACCGAGCAGAATTCTGATGACGTCACACCGGTGCGCGAAGGTGCGGGATCCAACCCACAGGAGAGGAGGGAGAGAGGAGGTGAACAGCGAGTTGAGGAACTGAACTGATGTCTTTGAGCAAAAGTGTACACCCCCACACCCCCCACGGTTTAGACGTGGCGCTCATGCAGGTGTCTCTTTCCGTTCCAACGCTGCTACACGTAATATTTTTAATTTATTAAGCCTATAATTATTTTTACTCAGTAACGGATATGATTTAAAATGTAGCGTGTTACGTCCTGGCTATGCTAGGAAGGTAAGGAGGTAACATAAACCCATGACCAGATGGAATGGGAGGAGTACATGCATTTAATAAAGAAAAACAGCGGATAAATAAACTTACAATATACAGATAAATACTAACAGAGACAAACCTTACCAAACAAACAGGGCATTCACAATATTAACTTGAAGCTCTCATAGCTGTGAATATACCAGACAAAAAAAAAACACAGGCTCAGAAGGACTTCAACTGAAAGAGGCAATAGCATTTACTATCCCTAAATCCAACCAGAGAAGCTTTAACTCTACACAAACCACCTTTAGGTCTAACCAAGCTTCTAAACAACAATATCTCACTAGTAATCCTTCACAGTAGTTTAACAGCACAAAGTCCCAACAAAGCTGACCAAGTGGGGGAAACAGCACACCATCAGCTGCTCCCCAACTGTAGGCAGATCAGGAAGTATCTTATATGCCACCCAGCAGCTGATTTCTGGATGATTCCCAGCTTGTCCCAGGTGATGGGTGGTAGAACCAGGAACAAAGCCAATTGAATCCCCTGGCTGCAGGCTGAAGAATCTTGAGAGCTGGGCTGTACACTCAGATAAAAACAAAACAAGTACAGCAACTTTTCTAGAGGCATGAAACCAGGGATCGTATCATAGCGAATTACAATTCTTTTTTTTTTAAACTCATTCAAATAAAAGTAAAAGTACAGCTTTTAAAAACGACTTAAAAAGTATAAATATACAAAAAAGCTACTCAATTACAGTAATGTGAGTAAATGTAATTCGTTACTTTCCACCTCTGCCGTCAGACTAATATTTATTGGATGCTATACACGCAACTACTTGTCAAAAAACCTATAATACATGTAAATGTTGACATGTAAAAATATATCTGAATGGATTTTAAGGGAATTTTTTGTTACATGTTTTAACAAATTTTACACGTCTGAGCGCGACAATTTTCGGCCTACCACATTGCCGTCGTGAGTTTGCTGCTTATTAGATGAGGAGTCATAAACGGTCAAATAAATAGCCTATAGTTAAGTTTATTTTGGCCAAAAGGCTTGCATGTAGCCCATTAAAAACGATATAAAAAATATTTTGCGTCCATGACGTCTTCCCCCACTGCCAATAATGCTTAATTTTATATAAAAGTGTTTCAGAAAAAAATCACTAATGCGCTATCTATCAAACTATGTCTTAAACGTTCAAATTTAAAGTAAAAATCTTCGCAAGTTGTAAAAATA
The DNA here is from genome assembly GCF_043380555.1 of Nothobranchius furzeri. Lineage (NCBI taxonomy): Eukaryota > Metazoa > Chordata > Actinopteri > Cyprinodontiformes > Nothobranchiidae > Nothobranchius > Nothobranchius furzeri. The sequence goes on from NC_091752.1 coordinate 73,099,174, forward strand.
TAAACCTGTCTTTACCATGGCTGCATGGTGGCGCAGTGGTTAGCACTGTTGCCTCGCAACACGAAGGTCGCAGGTTCGATACTCGGCTGTGGCCTTTCTGCGTGGAGTTGCGTGTTCTCCCCATGCATGCGTGGGTTTCCTCCGGGTACTCCGGTTTCCCCCACAGATCACAACATGCCCTATAGGTTAAAAAAAATAAAATAAATTGTAAGTCGCTTTGGGTAAGAGCGTCTGCTAAGCACATAAACATAAACATAAACCTGAACTGTCATCTCCATCTGTTGCAACACGCATGCGAGTTCTCTTGTCTTCGAACATGCAGGCGTCTTTTGTACTGTAAGGAAAGTAGCAGTGGGCAGCACGGGCAGAATATCTGGCCCTCCAGTCAGAACCCGAAAACACCACCAGTAGGCAAAATTTATAAAAGGATATGCTTTATTATACAATATGCTAAAACACCATAATAGAACCCAATAATAAAACAGTATACTAAAACACTGAGGCCAAAGTCTCCATTCCTAAATTCAGCTGTCCAGCATAAACACACAAGCAGCGGTACTTAGCTGTCACGGATGGTGTGACCCCTCTCCCCGGGGTCTGAGCTTCCAGCACCGTCCAACGCCCCGGGATGTAGCTTGCGAGGACGGCGGGTAAATCCGCAAAGTAAATCCACTGCCAGAGTCCGTAGCGGCAGATGTCGGCGTGGTCTTGGCATCACCTAAGCCCAGCCCTTGCTGTCTAAAGAAGGCGACCAGCCTTCCCTCCTGACGCTGGAACTCGAAACACCTGTTTAGCTATCTTCGTCGCCGGCAGCCCTAACAACTGCGAATGACCCCACCCCCCAAAGTCCGATGCCACAATGACAGGTCGACCACGCACACCTCTCAGTAGGCCTGCCACCTTTTTATCCTCCCTGGCCTCGTTATGGATAACGAGGACCAGCTGATGTCCAATCACCACACCCTCTGAGCCCGGCAGCTTACGTCTTCTGTCCATCACACTCTCCCCCTCTTTGTCCTGAAGGACTCGCCCTCGAGTCCTAGATTTCCACCTGATAATCCTTATACCAAGCAGGGGGCCTCCTCTGACGAACCACGCGTTGCTCCACAGCTCTAGGTTTCTCTACCGTCCCAGGGATACGTCCTCCCGATCCTCCTCCAATCGCACCCCCTCGAGCAGCCTCTCCCTGCAATGGGGCAGGGTTGCTTGAATCACCGGAGCCCCTCGTCCCCGAAACCGTTGAGCACTCCTGCTGATGTCCTCCCAGGTGGAATCCGACTGATGAACCACCCGCTGTTTCGCAGCTCCACGTCCATCAACCTCCCCAGGGAGACGTCCTTCCGGTCCTCCTGCAGCAGCACCCCCTCGAGCAGCCTCTCCATGCAATGGGGCCGGGTCACGTGCGCCGCCAGACCTGCTCATCTCTGCAGACCAATGATGAATCCTGCTGGTATCCTCCCAGGTGGCATCATGCTGACGCAGACTCTGCCTCGCTCGCTCTCGGGACCCCACAGCCAGCGGTGCTGCAACTGCTGAAAGAGAAGTGCACGGCTTAAGTCGGTTGAAATGAATCACCTTCTCAGGACCCCCCTCAACGGGTATAAGCCTGTATAGCACATCTGTCAGTCGCTCAAGAACCCTAAACGGTCCTTTATATCGTCTCTGCAGCTTGGGACACACCCCTCGCCTCCTCAGCTTATTTCGGACCCACACCAATTCACCTTCTGAGTAGAACTGGCAGGTGGCCCTAAAATCATAGGCCCTATTTTGTTGCGCCGCGGCTCTGCTCTGATGGCGTTTCACCGCCTCTACCACCGTAGTTAAGGTTTCCTGCAAACCTGTCACATACTCATCTACTGAGGGAAAGAGTTCTCCCTGATCCAGGCCCAACATAACATCAACAGGCAGTACGATCTCCCGCCCGAACAGAACCTTATAAGGTGTGACAGATGTGCTAGCATGAACACTACTTCTATAAGCCAACATTACTTCTTACTTCATCTGACAGCCACCCATGTCCACATAGTGTACGAAAAGATGTATCATACAGTTTATATGGACCAACCAGGGCTTCTATTTGGCCAGAGTCTTTCAAAGACCAAAGTTTAAGTACTGCAAAAAAAAAAAAGGTAAATATATAAATAAATATTTTAATGCTTAGCAAAGTACAACCGACATTTTTTAGGAACAATGGGAATTTGTGAGCAGTAGCAGGCAGTAAACAAACATGCAGTGAACGAACATGCAAATAACTGACCAACCGGTCTGAACCAATGGCCAACAGGGCCAAAAACTTTTTTTGGTTTGCGGTACTACTGCACCTTGCCGCTGCAATGTTTTCTGGGACATCATGGGAGGGGGCGAAGGAGATGTCTTGAAAGGGAGTGAGGGCGGAGTCTTGGGACGGGGTGAGGGAGATGTGCAAAGAGGGGGTGAGGGAGTTGTCTTGGAATGGGGCGAGGGAGACATGCTCAGAGGGGGTGAGGGAGATGTCTTGGGAGGGGGTGAAGGAACCCTCCAGGGAGAGAGCGAGGGAGACATGTTTGAAGGGGGTGAGGGTGATGTCTCAGGAGGGGGCGAGGGAGATATTGTGTGAGGGTGTGAGGGAGACATCCTGGGAGGGGGCAAGGGAGACAACTTGGAAAAGGGAGGAATCACCTTGCCGGAGTGCTGATTTTGAGTTTTCCCCACCAGATGGGTTTTGCCCACGTACTTAATAACTGACTCCCTCTCTTGCTTCTCACTTGATTCAAGTTTTTGAATTTTTGTTGGTGGTTCATCTGGCCCAGCTTCCTTGTGTCCCACATTGCCTCTTTTGTAGGGCTTTAGGTGAGTGATGCTGTGCTTTGTTTTCAAGTGTTTCCCTGTCATAGTTGTCAGCACAGCAGTCTTGCCCAAGAGTTGCTGGATTGTGTATGGGCCAGAATAGTCACGCTCCATCCTGGCTCCTTTTCTACTTCTTTTTCTTACATTGTACAACAGCACCTCTTCCCCTTCTTTGAATGTAAAATGTTTGTATTTTTTGTTTGCCCTATTTGCATATGCTTCCTTCATTTTCTGTTGAGCCACTTCCACATTTTCTTTTACCTTCTCATCTCGGTCCTTTTGTACTTTTTCTTGCTCATTTACATATTTGCTGTATTCCATTGGAAGGATAATAGATGACAGCTACATTGCAAAAACAGATCATGTTTTTGCAATACAAATGTTACACATTTAGACACTGTTATAAAAACATTACTGTTAAAAGATTCTATGTCTGAAAACTATTACAAGTATTTACAAAATCGGCGTGTATATTAATATGTTAGTACAAAGGAAGATTCCAACATAACTCATGACAGGCAGACTCTTACCGGCATTTCAACGGGAAGTTCACATGGGAACCTTGCCTCTCTTCCATACATTAGGTAGAATGGTGAGAATTTTGTTGTGGTGTGCATTTTGGACCTCAGTGAAAACAAAGTGGCATCTAGATACAGATCCCAATCATCCTGCCTTTCATTAACAACTTTTCTGAGGGCCCTAGAAAAAAGAGTTTCATGCTTCAATAAGAAATACTTGAATTTCAATACATCTGTGAAATATTTATTCTCATTTTCTAGAGTCACAAAGCCATAGATGAATGAATACATGCAAATTATTTTAACTCAGTGAAGTCTGAGACCTAACTTTACAAATACAGGACATGTTAAGCTGTGGCAAGGTGGCGAAACGAGGGCCCGGGCGAGATTCGATTCCCAGTCTCCCGGGTGAGAGTCATGCCAGTCAGCCAAACGGATCTCCCTTTGGCTGACTGGTTAGCATGCATGACTCACCCGGGAGACTGGGAATCGAATCCCGCCCGGGCCCTCGTTTCGCCACCTTGCTTCAAAGCAATTGTCAAAAGAAGTTAAAACAAGACACTGCTGTAATTGTTTTCTCACCGTTTAATGTTGTCATTTGTTTTTTCATCCAATCCATTAGTCTGCCGGTGATATGCTGCTGTCACACTCCTCTCAATTGAAAGGAGCTCACATAGTTTGCTGTTGATCTAAAAGAACAATGAGGCACATTATAATTAGTTATTTTACAGATTTGACTTTTAGGCCAAATAAAAATTTATATTAAACATAACTTACTTGATTCACAAACTCTCGCCCTTGGTCTGTAAGAATGCACAGAGGACAGCCATGCCGATAAAAAATCGTGCATAAAGTTTGGGAGACTTCCTCTGCAGACTTGGTTTTCAGAGGGAAAGCCTCCACCCACTTTGAAAAATAATCTGGCTGTCAATATGTACTTGTAGCCAGAAGGGGTCTGGGGAAGCGGACCTGTCAGATCCATTCCGACCAGCTCCCACACACCAGATACCTGTTGGTGATAGATTAAATGTTTATGAACAGAAGTAACAGAGAAGTAATAAACTAACAGAATTACAATGGACAGTCACCTTGATGCAATCCAGTGTTTCGACTACCTTCAGTGGAGGTCCAACTCTTTGGCAATGGTCACATTCAGACAGCTAGAAAATGTATTTTGTTTTATGAAATTTATAAATATTGTATATTAGAGATTGCTAACAATGAGGTAACGTACCCATTTCTCAATGTCTGCAGTCATACCATGCCAATAAAATTTAGAACACAATGATTTGCGAGTTTTCACAAAGCCACTGTGTCCTCCCTTGTTTGAAGAATGGATTTCCCTAAAGTTGGTCCAAGCCTCCTCTTTTGATTTAATGGCTTTTCGCCTAGGCAAAGGTCCAAAGAATAGACGCCCAGCTTTATTGAAAGAATTTACACATTAGTCATATGGCGTATTATCAGAAAATGTGGTGTATGCTTAAATCTTAACAACTTACCATGAATGCTGAATTTAGAGGCATATTTCCTTAGGGTTTGCCTTTGTCCTTTGGTGTAGTGCAGCAGATAGGAACCCTTGGTAAGGAGATTAAATATCTCATCCCATCTGTCTTCCATTTTACTGTAAAAATGTAAACAAGGAAGTAATTTGAAAATTAAACCTTCTGATTTAAAAAATAATAATTATACAGTCAATTATGTTCATATACACTCAATACAACCGCATGTTGAGGAAGTAAATTATTATAAATATGACGAGGCAGCATTCAAACAATTTTTTACTTCTAAAATGTTTCTTATCTCAAGACTGAAGACATTTATTTGCCATTTGCACATGGATCAACGGTCCCTGCACATTGGAATTCAGTGTTGTATGTGCACATAGTCCATGGAAGGAAGTGTTATTCCTATGATCCTCTCTGCAGACTTTATGACTCTTTGTAGAGCTTTCCTCTCTGTCTGTGTGGTATTTCCATACTTATACCATTCTTATCTGTGTGCTTCCTTACAAAATTATGATTTATGGGTAGATACATAAAAGAAATATGGTTTTTAACATGTTTCACTTTAACAGAGACAAATCTTTTTATGTGTTGGTTTACGTCTAGATTTTTTTCTGCTTCCTGGTTTGTAATTTTGAATCACATTCCTGCGTTTTTAAACAAGCAGCAAAATAGTTTAAGTAAGCAGAAAAAAAGTATAAAAAACTCACTAACACAGTAGTCAGACATGTTCAAATAAAACTAGTCAATTATTTCTAGTCAAAAACAAAACTTTTTCAGGAGGAACACGGAATTAGAAACGTGTTCATATTATATGAATCTATTAAAATAGCCCCTTTCGTCTTTAAAATGCTTACTTTAATTTCCTCACGGACTGTATAATTGTTGGTCTTGTATTGTTTTTTTTTACTTCTTGTTACTATTAGTATGTTTCATAGCCGATTACATGACGTTCAGGCATCAAAGTTTAGTTGTTTCATCAGCGATTACATTACGTGCAGAAATTGGCAGTCAAAAGAATGCACTGCACACTGAAAACTGTGACTAAAGTGCAAAATATATCAATTAATGTGTTAATATTAAAGAATATAAATGAATTACTTATATTTTACTCGTAGTTTCACTTTTTCGCCGATCTTTTCCAGTGCTTATGCTCATCTGACGCCTCTGTAGAACGTGCCGGAGTTGTCGAGTAATGAGCATGCGCGCTCATGCGCATTATCTGCAAGTATGAACCTCTGACAAGTATGGTGTTCTGATACAACACCCCGGCTCCCGTCGTTCACTTCAAAGAGCCGGCTCTTAGAGGCGCTTCGTTCGCAACCGACACATCACTATTGTTTTGAACGGTTCAACTTTGGAAGCCGTCGAGACACGACCTAGAAGCTGTGCTGTTCTGAGATAACTCGGTGGACTTGGTGAGTTTTGGTAGTCAGTAGTCGGTAGTACAGTCAGTAACGTAGTTGGATCTGGAACATTTACCGTCTTTAGTGAGTGGAGCAGTTCACTTGGTGAGTGGACACCGTTTCTTTGTGAGGGAAAGCACGCTAGCGGCCTAATGGAGTTAGCATCATGCTATCGCTAAATCGCGAGTGGGGTTTTCCCTGCTTAAAATCAACAAACTATTTTATTACCGTTAAATAGTTTTAATAAAGAGATCCCTAGAACAGGCGCGCGCACATGCTGGATTTAGTGAGCCACCAGACAGAACTAAACAGGAGAAACCGTTGTTAGTATTTTTGTAGAGCATCCATCTTCTATTTAGTCTGTAGCTGGAAGAACAGAAGAGAACTCTGTGAACTCTGGTGAGCAAAGGTCCTCTTTTCCAGACTGGATCTGTCCTCAGCTGATCAGAACCAAAGCGTTGGATCTTTAATCTCCTGCGTTGTTCTGAAGCAGCATCTTAATCAGCTCTCCTGCTTTGTTTCTATTGCAGCTGTTAGCTAAACACGGCTAAAGAAAACCTGCTACCACTTCAGGATCATCCATCAGCTGGGACTGATTCATCGTGTGTTCTTCACCACCTGGACCTGGACAGCATGGACACAGGTAGGGCTGCCACCTTTCAGATATGTAAATAAGTAAATGAGTTGGAGAAGTGGTTTTTCTCTTAGACAGCTGTGTTATTCACACAGGTGTGAAACATCTGTAAACGCCACATCTGGTGCAGGAAAATGGCTGAACAGGGAGTGGGGACACACTTTGCCTTCTGCGGTTGTAAGTGATAATAATAATAATAATAATAATAATAATAATAATAATAATAATACATTAAACTTGTCTAGGGCTTTTTAGGGCAGTCAGGCTTCACAAAAAATGCAATAAACACATAATAAAACAACATGAAACATAGTAAACAGACTGGGGGATGCTGGGTTGATCTTAAGAGAAGGCCAATTTAAAGAAGTGGGTTTTAAGCAGTGACTTAAAAGTAGAAAGAGAGACGGCGTTCCTGATGTTTAGTGGGAGAGAGTTCCAAAGTGTGGGGGCAGCGGCTGCAAAGGCTCGATCCCCCATGGTGCCATGTTTTGTTCTGAAAGGGGAAAGGAGGTTGGAGTCAGCAGAACGGAGGTGCCGGGAAGGAGAATGGCGATGGACTGATTATCTTTTTGATTTAAAAGTTGTGAAACTATTCAGTATATCCGTGCTGCAATAAATGGTCTGCAGCGCTAAAGACAAAAACAAAATGCTTTCTACAGCCTCCACATGTGACTCCAGAGAGCAGTCGCTAAGTCAGCATGCAGCTCAGTGAATTTAATGTCCTATTCGAGTGGGTGGTGGTCTTATGGAAACATGAGAGCAAGTCAAACTGCAGCTTTAAGAGCACTCTGAAATTATGACACGTCTCTAAATAAAGTAAAATTTTCTAGTGCAGAGTGGAGACAACCCATAGAAGCACTGATTTGATCTCATTTCAGAGAAGAATAGAACAGGTTAGATGCACCTAATAAATAAAATTATAACAAACTCAGGAATCTGTTTCTTTGCTTCACTGTTCTGGTGCTGAGAATATCACTAATGCGGATCAAAGGAGATCCACAGATGAATGCACCTCTTATTTATTATTTGGAGACTACATTTACTGCAGCTGGCAGAGGCAGAGATTTTTTCTATTGATACACGAAATTTACAGAATCATTTTAAATGTTAATAGGGGAAGACTGCAGGAGGGAGCGGTAAAATACAGGGGGTCCCCAGCAAAAACAAGAAACTTTACGAGTCTGATGAAACCCGCTGGTTTTCCATCAGGCAGTCACGGGGCAGCTCCCAACGACCCAGTGGCTGTGCTGGGTCAATGTTATCGAGCTCAGTCGAGGCGACGTCGTGCTCTGCTTAAGAAGAGGTGTTATTTTCCCGCTTCAGAAGAAGCGTCCAACGTGTTTTTACGCTTTCTCCGAGACATGTCACGTCGCTAAGTTGTTAGCGCCACGCGCTAACACATCAATAGTGCAGCGTAGCCTGCTGGAGGTTTTAAGGGTTCAGATGAAACACCCGACCTCTCAGGCTGCTCACACATCGATCTTAAGTTGTCGCTGTTGCGCTCACGCCGTAATACAGTATTAGATGCGGTTAAAGTCAGACATGAAAAAATAAATTTTACATGAATAAGTGATGCTTATCCTGGTGGGGGGAGGAAACCCTGTCAAGATCGTCAACGCTCATTTATCTTAATGCTATTGAAACATGTAAACCAAAAAGCATTATATCCACTGCTACCTTTATGCTGTAACTTCACCCTGCCCTGCCTGCTCCTCCTTGCTGCCTGCCGGCTGTGATCACAAGCGACAACATAGTAGTTCCCGCTGCTTCCTTGGGAAACAGCTAAATAAATAAATAAAACTTGGGATCTTGTAGGCGTGGCGGGCCACCACGGCTACGCCTATGTAAGGGAAACCCTGACAACTGTTTATGAAATAACGTTACCTTAATTAATGACATATTTTCCTAGTTTACATTATGTTGTTTGAAACCAAGGGTCTCTTTATCTGAACTTTTTAACTTGTTGGATCATGAATCTGTTTAAAAACTTTGCTCTATATCAGGGTTTTTCCTGGCTCAGACTGAGGCAGAGGTGGTACCATCCTGATCGTGCGCCAGCACATGCGTACTCTGTGCATTCAACTGCCTCACTTTTTTAAAGGCTAAATATGTTTTCGTTAAGTGTTCTAATCTAAGCTTCTGGCGATTAATAGAATATTCCATTTGACAACGTTTCAAGTGAAACAAAACTGGTTTGCTGCTAAAAAATATGAAATAAAACAACAAAATGATCAGGCTGAAATAACAGACTCTTATTATGAAAGGCTCAATAATATGCATCAGATTGGTGTTTAGTTCCTTTTTCCCATCTGATATTTATAGTTAAAATATTTTTATATATTTGACCTACATTTCAGTAACATTTTAGGTTTGTATTAATAACACTCACCTTAGTCATAATAACACATAAATATATGCAGTAAAATATAATGCATTTCATTAACATGCACTTGTGTTGGAAATGGTAATAACATTTAATTTCTGCTGCTAACAATGTAATGGTGGCATGTCTATTATGTACGGGTTAGCAATAATCCAGTTCAAATTATGTTCAAAGATAGAAGCGTTTGTGAATTATATACTACAACGGCTTGCCGTAGACTCGTAGCTGTAATGTGACCCGTATCTGCAGCGGTTCTGATCCGTAGTGCTGCAGGATGCAGAATAAACAGGATGGTGGGGACTTTTCATCCGCTTGTAGAGTTTAGTCTTTCATAGTTTTACGATCATCATCATCATATATTTTTCTGTGTGCAACTTGATCGCGAGACTGCTATCTGTTAGCTTTAGCGTTAGCTAATCTGCGTGTAGCTGCACTTTTGATCCCAAAGCTTGGACCGGTTCTGCCTTTGTTGGTTCCTTTATTTTCCTCCACTGCATCCAGATGACCATACTGTGCGCCAGTAAAAAGCATTTTCTTACACGTAACTTACTTTTGTTCAACAAAGTTCTGGGGAAAATAGTAATTCAAAGATGTTTCACCCGTGCTACGTTTAAAAATAGACAGACACGCACAGACGGTTACAGCCCTGCTCCGATATGGAAGAGCTGGGGGGAAATCAGGACGTTAATAGCACCAACCATAGGTATGTACCAACTAGCGAGAAAAGCACATTTTGATCTTTTTCTGCAGCGGTTTTAGCGCTTTTCGGTGCACCGCTGCTGGTACAGCGCCCTGTAGTGGCGCAACGCTGCAACTGCAGTTACAGTAACATCCATATAGCTGGGGGCAGAGTGAAATCAGGCTGGGGAGGCACAAAAATAGCTGGAGGCGGCCGCCACGCAAATTTGAATACAGGAAAACCCTGTATATGTGCCCCTTTTTTAACTTTGAGCACCCGCCCCTTCAAAGGTCTCTGCACGGCCCTGCTCTATCTGCTTCCTTTACAGCACCTGCTGAGCTCATTTAAAGGAGTCTCCTAGCGTCTTCACACGGATGACATCCAACTGTACATCTCCTTTAAGCCCCATGAGATGTCTACGCTGCAGCTGTTACTCTCCTGCTTAGACTCCATTAAAACCTGGATGGTGGGAGCTTTCTACAGCTGAATGAAGATAAGACTGAGATCTTCATCTGTGCCCCAGAGAAGCTGGTTCCCAAAGTCAGAGACTCTCTTGGTCAGCTTGCTTCTCACACCAAACCCTCTGTCAAGAATCTTGGCGTGACCTTTGACCCAGCTCTCACCCTGGATTCTCATGCCAGTTCTCTTGTTGGCTCTTCCTTCTTCCATCTCAGGAACGTTGCTAAGCTGTGTACCTGAATTTGGATATCTACCGATACCGATATTGTTTCAATACTAGAGGAATACTTGTTTTAATGTCATTATGATTATTATTATGGTTGATTTTATAAGGCTATAATAAACTCTTTTCTACAAGAATAATATGTAATTGTGAGAAAGCCCTACAAGTAAGAGCCCAGCACCATGTCCCAAAAGATAAGTTGAGATAAGTGAGGTCATAAAACAAATAATTGTCTATCCTAAAAAAAAAGCAACTAATGTTTCAAATTGAAATTTATTCAATTTCAAGGCAGGGTTACTGGACACAAGTGCAATATGCACAATCAAAGAAACAAACCCTTTCATTTGAACTAAACAGCCCAGGTCCAAATAATCACACTAGGCAGTAACACATTTTTAAAGTGTCAAACATGAAATGAAAAGGGTAAACTTCTATAAAACTACTTCAAATAAAATAGAGGGCTGCTTTATCCAATCCCCACAAATTAAGTTCACTGTCTTTTGTAGCATCAAAAATGTAATTTTCAAGTATAAAATCACACTATCAAAAAAAAGTGCATCTGAAACAAATTCAGTAAGTCCTTGCTCATGTAGCAGTAAAAAAAACTAAAGTTTTCAAATGTTAAACATTTTGAATTAAAGAAAAGTGCATTGTAAACAAACAGCAACAGTGTGCATCTGAAAAGTACAATTCAAGCATTGGAGATTTGGCATTGAAGGTGACTTAGATAAAGTTAACAGTCTGTCAGAGTCTGGAACTATTCTTGAAAATAAAATAAAATGTAAATGGGTGAGGTACTTTAATGTTGTTCATCTAATCTCACTTAAACAATGACAGGTTCTTTCTGAGGAATATAAGCATTTCTGCTCTTTCTGCTGTCAGACGGTTCCTTTTTTCATCCACAATATTGGATGCTGTACTAAACAGTCTTTCACTTTCAACACTCGTTGAAGGAGCACTCAGGAACTTTACTGCAACAGCAGCAAGGAGAGGAAAGCGGGCATGGTTGTCTGCCCAGTACTGGAAAGGGCTGTCTAGCTCACCCATTGTTGGTTCTTTCAAGTACATTTGCATCTGGATAACTGCTGCCTGGGTACCTTGTGCAGGTTCATCATGTTCCTCCAGAATTTTGTCATACAGACTGCTAAAGCTACTCTTACTTGTGGTAGGAGAACTAGCATCCACCTGAGCAACCTTTTCTGCTGGCTCTGGTTCTGGCTTCCTTGTCCCTGCTTTGTCAGCTGATGCCTTGGCCAGCGCTCGCTCCATCTCTTGCTTGAGGAGATTCTTTGCCATCCTGGCAGCTTCTCCCCCTGTAAAGAATCTGACACAAAAAACAAAATGGGTTGAGTACAACTTTATTTGTTGCTGCTGCAAGAGCCTGGCCTGCCTGGATGCACACAGACCCTTAGAGATAATCTGAAGTCCAAATATCTGTAGTGAAGCTCAGGGCTGGAACTCCTTTCAGCTTCCCGGCTAACTTGGCTGACACTCGGTTGTATAGTTCAGGTAGCGCTGTCTCTGATAAATATGTCCTGGAGGGTAAACTGTACCTTGGCTCCAAGTGTTCAATCAGGCTGCGAAATCCCTCATTTTCCACCACTGATAGCGGTTGGTCATCAAGTACAATGAAGTTGAGCAGCTTTTCTGTAATCCCCATGGCTTTAACGTTGTCTGCGGGGAGTTTACTTTGCTTCTTGAATGACTCCAGTAGTGATTCTTGGTGTCACTTTTCTCCTTTCTGCCCCCTCATTAAAAACTCCTCGTGCTCCCTCGGGTGGTGTTTTTTCAAATGTTTGATTAAATTAGTAGTGTTGAAAGTTGCGACGGAGGTTCCACCTCTTGGAACAACAGCTTTGTAAACATTGCACGTTGCTGTCTTGCTTTGCGGAGCTTCCAGAGTAAAATATTTCCACACAGCGGACATTTTGTGGATAAAAGTTTGGCGCTGCTCATGCTAGCCAGCTACCTGTAAACTGCGGTGAGTGGACTTCCTGAAAGGAGCCGCGTCATCTCTCTGTGCCTTCGGGGCACAGAGAGCGCCTCCCAGCCCGGGATGTCTTATTTAGACATTACACAAGAGATAATTCTGGATCGGAAATTTGTGCAGGTTGGGTCGGAATTTTCCGATCCGTGATTTAAGTCCAAATCGGAGCCCGATTCCGATACTGGATCGGATCTGCCCCATCCCTAGTCGGAACCGCAGCTCTGCTACCAGCTCGGTGTCCAGAGAGGGTCCGGGTGGACCTCGGCATTCCTGATCTCACAGAGGACTTCCACCAGGCAGGTAGGCGTGGCTTAATGGTGTCTCATGCAGTTCTGAAACGAACCCCAGCTTATTCCAAACCAACATCTTCAGTTCCCGTCAGAACTAATCGCTTCTTCGGATTTGCAGATTCTGATTTACATGACACGTCATCCATTCACCGCCTCATCCATTTTTAGTCGCACTATACACTTAGTTCTTAAATAAGCCTAGTTTAATTGTTAGTAATAAAATTTCTTAACTTTTAAATTCGACTCGTTCTATTCTGTTGTCTCTGAGTGAATACATAACGGTTACATGATCTCTGCATTAAAAAGACCCGATCTTCTGGTTTAACCAACCCCGATCCATGAGGCGGATTTCATATTTCCTATGGAATCCCACGCCTTACGGCTCATTAATTAAAATGTAAGAACCTCATTTTTCCCTTACAGCTGAGTCCCATTCTGTCCCGCTCTGAACTTGAGACAGTTCTCCACACCTTCATCTCCTCACGCTTAGACTACTGTAACTCTCTTTTCACGTGTCTGAGCAGAACCTCCCTGAACCGTCTACAGGTGGTTCAGAACGCCTGTGCTCGGCTTCTGACCAAGTCCTCCAAACACACCCACATCACCCCGATTCATGAAAAAAAACACTAAAACTGAGTTATTTTCTAGAAAAGACTTTTTTTTTTTTGCCTGGGGTGTTTAGTACAAATCAGTCTTGATTATGTTATGAAATATCTAAACTTTAGAATTTTTTGCATTTATAGTTTTTAACATAGCAACAGATTTAAAATTGACTATACACTCGAGCCATTAGAGGACAAAAACGTCCCATTGACTTTAATGCAAACCACAGGTTTTGATCCTGTATCATCTGCAACAAATAATCATGCTTTCTGTGATGTTATGGTTTCATTTTGGACAAAAATTGAATTCAGTCATGTCTCCATATGTTGCCCAGGCGAGAAAGTTTACACATTTCTTTAGATCTTCTGCTGTTTTTATTGAAGTCAAAAGGCCAACTTGACCTCTGATAAGTAAATAAAACACAGTTTGACTCTCCTACTGAACTTCAAAGTGTAGAAAACAAAAACAATTAGTATGTTTATGCACCTGCCACATTCAAACTCCTTGTAGTCTGGTTATCTGGTCATTTCACTTCTGTGAAAGCCACGGAGCTAAATGAAGAGGCATCTCTCTGTGGAACAAGTTCTGGATCAGCTCCTGCAGCCTGATACTCCTGGAGAAAATGAGGAGAGTGAAACATCTTCAGTGGACTTTGAGGTGGAGTCAGACCATTCTGTTTCCTTGACTTCTTCTCCTGACCTGTCCAGTGAAAGAGAAGGGAGGACAACGGATCCTGCTCCAGGATGGATTTCTAAAAGTGGGCAAGTCTGGTTTCCTACTAACGCAGAAACTTCCCACTATGTTCCTGCTGCAAGATGTTTGAATCCTGGGCCAACACATTACACCATCACACGTATTTACGATGTGGTATCCTCCTTTGATTTATTCTTTACTCCAGAAATGACTGAAATCATCGTCAACATGACAAATCTAAATGGAAGACGTGTGGTGAAGAACTGGTGGGATATTGATGACATCGCAGTGAGAGCATACATTGGGCTCCTGATTTTGGCTGGTGTGTACCAGTCCAAAGGGGAATCCACCTGCAGCCTTTGGGATGACCACTGTGGACGTGCAATCTTCCTGGCCACCATGAGTCACACCAAATTCAAGATGATCAACTCCACCCTGATGATGAGCTGGACAGACGTTCCCGTCTCAGGCAGGACAAGCTGGCCCCTATCCGCTCGATTTGGGACATGTGGACCCATCGCCTCCAAATGCTTTTCAACACTGGGTTAGATGTGTGTGCTGATGAGCAGCTTGTCCCTTTCAGAGGCAGGTGCAAGTTTCGCCAACATATGCCAAGTAAACCAGCAAAGTACGGATTGAAACTCTGGGTCACTGCTGATGTTGCCACTTCCTATGCCTGCAAGTGTCAGGTTAACACAGGGAAAGCTGCTGGTGAGGCTGCAGAGGTCGGCCAGGGAAAACGTGTCATTTTGGAGATGACCGAAGAGCTCCAAGGAGTCACTTCACATGCATGCATTCACACTTCTGCCCTTTCATAACAAACTGAACTACAAAGAGTTTGGATGTGCCTGAGCTCCAGCCAGGTGCATAAACATATTGTTTTTGTTTTCTACCCTTTGATGTTCAGTAGGAGAGTGAAACTGTGTTTTGTTTACATGCTGAGCTTCTGACTTCAATAAAAACAGCAGAAGATCTATAGAAATGTGTAAACTTTCTCGCCTGGGCAACATATGAAGAAATGACTGAATTTGGTGGTGAACAGTAAAAATCATAAATTTGACCACTTTTGTCAAAAATGAAACCATTACATCACAGAAAGCATGAATATTTGCTGCAGATAATGCAGGATCAAAAACTGTGGTTTGCATTGAAGTCAATGGGACGTTTTTGTCCATAACAGGCACAAGAGGGTGGTAAATTTTAAACTTGCTGCTACACAAAAACTAAAAAAGCATAAAATGTGATATTTTGCTAGACTCTTGACATATCCAAGGCTGATTCCATGCTGTCGTTCTTTTTAAAACACAGAAACGGTTTCGTTACCTGTTTTTTTTTTAAATAACTCGGTGCTGTTTTTTTTTCTTCATAAATTACATCAATGACTTTTGAGTATTCAAACTGGCATTTCAGGGGTTAAAAGCTTCAAAATGATTGAATTTTTTATGTTTGAGCAGGGCTGAAGTTGTTCAACAGATCTATGAAAAAAGTAAAAAAAAAAACATGAATGTATACATTTTTTATAGCCACTTTTACAAGCGGACGTTTTTGTCCTCTAATGACTCTTGTATGAAAATTAAAGTGAAGCCTGAGGGTTAAGGCTCATATGATTTATAGAGGCTCAAAGTTCAGTTTCCAGTTGTAAATACATTTCATTCTACTGTCAGTTTAAAGAAATAATACAACTGTTATATGTGTGAAAACACAGTTACAGCTGTCTGTAATTCACATAATATGTTTCTGTGTTTCCTACAGATTTTCAACAGGTGGTTCTGGTTAAAGAAGAAGCTTCAGAAGAACAGAGTGCTCGTGTCAACCACCAGCACCTAGATTTTCTCCACAAAAAGGAGGAACAGGAGAAACTCTTGTCTAGTATGGAGGGAGAGCATCTCCATTTGAATAAGGAGACTGATGCTGCCAGGTTTCAATCCTTTAGCCAAAAAACACATTTAAACAAACACACGAGAGTCCAGACAAAGCAGAAACATTTTGCCTGTGAGCACTGTGGACAAAGGTTTCACCAAAAGACTAATTTAACCACACACATGAGCATCCACACAGGAGAGAAGCCTTTCGCCTGTGAGCTCTGTGGAACAAGATTTAGCCGAAAGACAACTTTAAACAGTCACATGAGAGTCCACACAGGACAGAAGCCCTTTCCTTGTGAGCTCTGTGGAACGAGATTTAGCCAAAAGACAACTTTAAACTGTCACATGAGAGTCCACACAGGACAGAAGCCCTTTCCTTGTGAGCTCTGTGGAACGAGATTTAGCTTAAAGTCAACTTTAAACACACACATGAGAGTCCACACAGGACAGAAGCCCTTTCCTTGTGATCTCTGTGGAATGAGATTTAGCCAAAAGACACATTTAAACAGTCACATTGGAATCCACACAGGACAGAAGCCCTTTCCTTGTGAGCTCTGTGGAACGAGATTTAGCCAAAAGCCACATTTAAACAGTCACATGAAAGTCCACACTGGAGAGAAGCCTTTTGCTTGTGAGCTCTGTGGTAATAGATTTAGTGAAAAGGGAAGTTTAAACACACACATGAGAGTCCACACTGGAGAGAAGCCTTTTGCCTGTGAGCTCTGTGGTAATAGATTTAGTGAAAAGGGAAGTTTAAACATACACATGAGAGTCCACACTGGACAGAAGCCCTTTCCTTGTGAGCTCTGTGTAAAAAGATTTAGCCAAAAGACAAATTTAAACATTCACATGAGAGTCCACACTGGAGAGAAGCCTTTCGCTTGTGAGGTCTGTGGTAATAGATTTAGTGAAAAGGGAAGTTTAAACAAACACATGAGAGTCCACACTGGACAGAAGCCTTTCGCCTGTGAGCTCTGTGTAAAAAGATTTAGCAAAAAGACCACTTTAAACAGTCACATGAGAGTCCACACTGGAGAGAAGCCTTTCGCTTGTGAGGTCTGTGGTAATAGATTTAGTGAAAAGGGAAGTTTAAACAAACACATGAGAGTCCACACTGGAGAGAAGCCCTTTCCTTGTGAGCTCTGTGGAACGAGATTTAGCCAAAAGACACATTTAAACAGTCACATGAGAGTCCACACTGGAGAGAAGCCTTTTGCTTGTGAGCTCTGTGGTAATAGATTTAGTGAAAAGGGAAATTTAAACATACACATGAGAGTCCACACTGGAGAGAAGCCTTTTGCCTGTGAGGTCTGTGGTAATAGATTTAGTGAAAAGGGAAATTTAAACATACACATGAGAGTCCACACTGGAGAGAAGCCCTTTCCTTGTGAGATTTGTGGAAAGAAATTTAGCTTAAAGTCAACTTTAAACAGTCACATGAGAGTCCACACTGGCTTTTCGCCTGTGAGTTCGGTGGAAAAGATTTACCCAAAAGATCAGTTTAAACGGTCACAAAAGAGTCCATAAAGGACAGAAGCCTTTTGCTTTTGAGCTCTGTGGACGAAGATTTAGCTGAAAGAAAACTTTAAACAATCATCTAAGCATCCACTAGGGCTGAACCATCTATTGAAGGGGTCTCCAACCTTTTTTGGCCCGTGAGCTACTTTTAACTATTTAACTATGTGAAGCACATTGGGCTACCGTTTTGTGTATGAAATGGGCTATATAATAAACTTAGAGAGAGAGAGAGAGAGAGAGAGATGATCCGGTCTTGGGGAGGGGGCGGGGTCAATGACGGCGGCTGCAGCGTAATCATCTGTCTTTTATTTAGGGACACGGAGAAATTAAAAGGAGAGAGAAATAGAATATAGAAGTTCTTGTTCCACTTTATTCTTTTGTTTCATGATGATAAACTGATGTTAAATTCAGCGGAATGAGGAACTTAAAGGAATCTTTGGTTCATTTTAAGTTACAGGAGATCTTGTTTCCTATCTGCTCCTCCAGAGACAGCATGGACATGAGGGTTACATGGTGAGGGTCCCACAGGACAGGTTAGTGGAAAGGTTTGTAGTTAGCTGGTTAGTGAAGGAGATCCATCAGCTGGGTAATTTAATCCTAATCCAGACCACATCCTTCTGCTGGTGTTATTATCAGAAAGAATAAAACACACATCTTAAATATTATTGGAAGTGTAGAATTTGTTTTATGTTTTATTATTTTCTGCATCAAACAGAACTTGATTCATTCTCCAACATTTCAGAAATTAACCACTGGGTTCAAATGAAACTAAGTCAAACATTTCATTTGGTGTTTTTTCTGACACCCTTCAACTGTGGCATAAACATCTGAATCTAGAGCTGCTCAGAGACATGAAACACTCATATATGAACTAGGGGTTGTACGAAATAGTCGACTAGTCGACTAGTCGACTTCACGGCTCTGTAGTGACTTTTTATGCCTGTCATCAACTAGTCGCTGTCACGTGATAATGACTGACAAGATGCAGTCCTCGGAAAAGACAGCAGGTGACGAGCCCCTGCGCGTCTGGATCGAGGCGGAGGCGACGCCCTGTGCGGTACTGACACCGGCGGTAAAACGGATATTTAACCAAACTGTGACCTTTTCGCTCTTGCAATTTAACCTTCCCCTCACCCCCATCCTAATCTTAACCAGTTTGTGCATGCAAAGCTCTGATCGTTGACGTGCGCTCCAGACATTGCGTCCTGAGCACCGCCAAATCAGGTGTCACCACCTCAAAAACAAATTAAACACGCGATCGTTCATGTCGGCTCATTTCCTTTCATGTTTTCTGTCTGTTATTTGTGCCTGATGCATTTCGCTGCTGCGGAGCGAGGCGCATCACCTGTTGTCCTCCGGTGACGCGCCCCCAAGATTCCACTATCTCCGCTCCGCTCCGGCACGAACTCCGCAGCAAAAACGGTCCCGTTGTAGTCGGCCGGCGAGCAGCGGCACTCCGCTGTTTTAGCGGTCGGTAGATCTTTTAGAACTGCAGTTCAAAGGTAACTCATAAGGTGAATATATATGAACCCAGGTAGCAGTTTTTCTTTAGGATTGAGAGGAGATGCAGGAAGATAAACAGACAGGACAGAAAAATAGTCAAATAAAAACAAGTTAGTTTTTGTACCTGCTGGTTGCAACAAACAGACACCATTGAAGGTAATCAGAAGTGAGGAACAGAAAATGAAGTAATTATTTTAATGTTTAGAGCAGCAGGAACTCCGAGAGGCTGCAGGCGCATCAGTGAGTTTGCGGCTGCTGCGCAGGGGGAGGGGGGAGAGGGCTGAAGTAAGATGCAGAAACTACCGTTGTTAAAAGAGATGTGTTAACTTAGAAAATGTGGGCGCAATTTTAATTGTCAAAAAATTCCAGCGAACCTACCGACCGACCCCCCCCCGCCGCTTCCGGCGTATGACGTCATCAACGACTAGTCGAAGTCGACTCGACTTTCATTACTTGACTGTCGACTTAAAAAAAAATAAAGTCGTGCAGGCCCTAATATGAACCCATTATGTATTTTATTATTACATTATGTGTCCTCTAGGTTTTCAGTACTTTTTTAGATTTTGTGAGTTTTTGCAAAGCGTGTTTTCTCAGCCTGAGGCGTGGTGCTGAACGAGGAAACGGATTGTTTTACTTTGTTAAATCTTCTTAAATGTTTAAATGTTTTGTCCTAACCTGTTGTGAATGGAGAGCTTTTGAGGGATGGCAGGTTGTGTCGATTACGTTTTTGATAAAAAAATAAAAAGCAATTATCTGACATCTTATGTTTATCAAAGAAAACAAATCAATATGAAATAATCGTGATGCATCGGGGTATCGAATCGAATTGAATCGTTGACCCAATAATCGTAATTGAATCGAATCGGGAGACAAGTGAAGATTCACACCTCTAGTTCACAATCATGTTTTGTTACTAAATGAGACACTCGGCTGAAACTGGGGGAAATATATGATGAATCTAAATCACAGGAGATGTCCAGAGTTTTTAAAGCCTGTGTTCATCATGTTGTGGGGGACCACAATGAGGCTACACTCACACCCAGTTCTTGGTACCACAGACGTATATATTGACTTGGGACTGTTTGTATGTAAATATTGTTGACTGCTTGGCCGCTTGATCAGAACCAGAAACGTATGTGTAACAGACCATCTGGGTGTTCAAGGGGCCGTATGTGGAGGGCCACACAGAGGCTACGCTCTCACCAGAATGCATCTGTTTTTAATAGTTTTTATGTCAGTTTGATATGTTTGTTTTATCATGTTTTTACCTTGTGATAAACTTTTTATCTTGTTTTTAGAATTTTTAGGGAACTTCTGTTCGTTTTGTCTTGTTAAGCACTTTGGTCAGCTTTTATGCTGTTATAAAGTGCTATACGAATAAAGTTGACTTGACCCAGTTCTTTGGACTGTTTGTATGTAGATGTAGCAGGACTGGTTGGCGTCTCAACCAGTTGATCGGCCAGCCTATCACACATATTAATCAAACCAGCCCACCATTAAAACATATTACAGATGATAACAACTCTACTGCTTGTACTATAAGATTAATGCACTCAATTTAATTTAAGACATTTAACTGCATGTGTGCGCGTGTGTGTTTGCACTGAATGTGTTTGTGCACATGGTTCACACGTGTGTAGGGTTAATCTACATACTAGAACTAACGCTGTTGCTATCAGCTTTGTTAGATTCTGAGAAAGACAAACAAGTTAACTTATGAAGCTTCTATCGTATATAAACATCTAGGATATTAATATAATCGATAGAAGTTCATACACCAATGAGCTTGGTTTATATTTAATCTACGGATTAATATTTAATTTAAGATGTTTAAATTAATAGCAAAAGTTTATTTATTAAACAGAAGACTTAATAAGGTTCTTTGCTGATTCAATAACTGAAAATGCACACCATTCTGTGTTTCATTCAAAGAAGAGTCAGGTTTAAAAATTTCAGAATTTATTACTAACAATTTTAAATCTGACAACTTAAAATAGACAATTTATGAATAACAATTTATAAATGACAAATTTGAACAACAATTTTGATATTAAAACTTGTTATTAAAGCAACCCCTGTGTCTGGATGGAAAACTAAGTGGAATGATGAGGTTTGGATGCATGAATGAAATTTCAGAAGCTTTCTTTCAGAGGGAGAACGCGTTCTGGGTGAAACGTTGGTTTTGCAGCTAACTGATGGTTTCTTAGAGAGAACAACATCGGACGCAATCTGTGTTCTACCTCACCGTTCAGACGACCCTCTGTGTGGATCTGGAGGTCTGGAGGATGTTGTCAGCCTCGGGGGTACTCAGGTCCGGCAGATGACCAAGGGTACCGACTTTCTCTGGTCCTAGAGTTGCCGTGAGGTGCACAGGTAGATGTGGCTTTGCATCCGGGCAGATTCTTAAGGAATCTCGTAGTGTCAGCTGGTTATAGGTGCGTTTATTCAGAGCTATTCTATCGGCGTGACAGAACGCTTAGTGAGGAGTCAGGCGGCCGACCTTCTCCTCTGGGATACTCTCGTTGCCACGAAGAAGTATCAGCTTGGTTCAAGAACTGAACTTAAGCTGTGCAGCTTTGGTTTTAACAAAACCTCAGAACACGCCCTCTCAGAGACAGGAAGCATGACTATGGAAGACATGTGAGGCAGTTACCTTGAAGTGAGTCCTGCATGAGGTGTAAACACGTGCAAAAGACCTTCTGGTTACTGAACACACATTACTGATTATCATAAGTAATAATTATTATTAACCAAAGAATAATAAGTCATTTGATTAATTAAAAATGCATTTATAATGAACCATGATGATCATTTGTGATGATTATAGTTAACCTTATAATAAAAGAGTTTATTAAATTATTTGATTAAGAGTTGAAGGTCCTTCATCTCGTGATGGAACAGCAAACAGATAAACAGTCAGATTGAAGACGGTGTTATTGTAGACTATTCGGCTCCTGGTGGTTTAATCTGTGGATGGAAGTTACTGCTCGACCCAGCTGTGACCCAGCTGGAAAGAGTGACCTTTGCCCCACAAAATGAGGCCATTCATGATGCTACACGTGCTACCATCAAGAACAAAGTAGAAATTCAGCGAAAGAAAGCAAATTGACTACATATTAATTTGGTACAAGTGTGAACCTAGAGCCCCACGACTGTTATTATTTTAGGTACGGAGAGTGATCACGCTAGATCAAACAATGGGCTCAGACAATGTCTTCCTCCAAACTTGAGTTTATTTACACACAATGCATAAAACAAGTTCTTCTGTTACAACCTCAACCAGGTCTGGGATCCTGGGAGGGCTAACACAGGTACGTGAGTGCAAAAAATAAAATAAAATAGGGAGCAGTACACCAAATCACATTTGACAAAACATTTTATCAACAAAAAGCGTCCCTCGTCGTCGTCTTCCTCCGCTTATCTGGGTCCGGGTCACGTTGGCAGCATCCCAACTAGGGAGCTCCAGACCGTCCTCTCCCCCACCACCTCCACCAGCTCCTCCGGCAGGACCCCAAGGCGTTCCCGGACCAGATTGGAGATGTAACCTCTCCAACGTGTCTTGGGTCGACCCGGGGGCCTCCTGCCGGCAGGACATGCCCGAAACACCTCCCCAGGGAGGCGTCCAGGAGGCATCCTGACCAGATGCCCAAACCACTTCAGCTGACTCCTTTCGAGCCGGAGGAGCAGCGGTTCTACTCCGAGTCCCTCCCGAATGTCCGAGCTCCTCACCCTCTCTCTAAGGCTGAGCCCGGCCACCTTACGGAGGAAACTCATTTCGGCCGCTTGTATCCCGTGATCTCGTTCTTTCGGTCCTTACCCAAAGCTCATGACCATAGGTGAGGATTGGGACGTAGATCGACCGGTAAATCGAGAGCCTGGCTTTCTGGCTCAGCTCCCTCTTCACCACGACAGATCGGCTCAGCGTCCGCATCACTGCAGATGCTGAACCAATCCGCCTGTCGATCTCCCGATCCCTCCTACCCTCACTCGTGAACAAGACCCTAAGATACTTAAACTCCTCCACTTGAGGTTGGACCTCTCTCCCCCGACCCGGAGTTGGCAAGCCACCCATTTCCGGTCGAGAACCAAAAAGCGTCCCTACGGGAGATAAACGACAACACAAAATGGAAGAAGACTCGTTAAGACAAAAATGATATTCCAGAAATGTTCTGAGTAAAATGGCCCTTTAACACTCGACCTTAACATGCACTTATCTGTGCGAATACTGGGGATTCACCCAGAGAATCCAAATATCAGGAAATATATGATGAATCTAAATCACAGGAGATGTCCAGAGTTTTTAAAGCTTGTGTTCATCATGTTGTGGGGACCACAATGAGGCTACACTCGCACCCAGTTCTTGGTACCACAGACGTATATATTGACTTGGGACTGTTTGTATGTAAATATTGTTGACTGCTTGGCCGCCTGATCAGAACCAGAAACGTATGTGTAACAGACCATCTGGGTGTTCAAGGGGCCGTATGTGGAGGGCCACACAGAGGCTACGCTCACACCCAGTTCTTTGGACTGTTTGTATGTAGATGTAGCAGGACTGGTTGGCGTCTTAACCAGTTGATCGGCCAGCCTATCACACATATTAATCAAACCAGCCCACCATCAAAACATATTACAGATGATAACAACTCTACTGCTTGTAGTGTAAGATTAAATCAATGACCAGAAAGAATTATCAGTATTTGTTTTAATAAATGTGTTGTTCAAATATCAAACAGCTAAATAACAATAACATGATGACGTAGAAGGCTTTTCTCCCAGGAGGACCAGCCGGTAAAGCTTCTCCTGACCCTGGACACCTGCAGTCCTAAACAGAGAAAATCAGAGCACAGGTGACAAAAAGGCAATAAACACATTTTTACATTTATCCACATGAGAAGATAAAAATTATATTCTTCACACAAACTATTTTAACGTCATTAAAACGTGTCAGCTGTGTAAATCATATGGCATATCAATTTTAGGTCATAGTCCTAAAGCCCTAGGACATGTTAGTTAAAATATAATATGTGTAAAAATGACAAAATGGCATCATCTGACCAAAATGACCAACTTCCTGTTGGTTTTGAAACATGGTTTCAGGAGACTTTTTGGTAAGTCTCAAGACACATCATGATTGTACCAAATTTCATAATCCTCAGTCGAAGCATGACATAGAGCTGAATGTTGTGATGGTCCTAGGGAGCACTATATTAAATCTAGGCCATGCCTATGTAAAATCTGTATAATTATCTGTATGGGGTTGGATTAGTGTAAATCACATTACATTTTGCACAGATGAGATGTGAATTGACGAAATTAGAGGCAAACGTAATTCCATGGTGTGATGCCTAAATTCGCCATACTCCTTAAGCCCCACCCTCTTTTGAAACCTGCCAGACACTACATACGTGTACCAAGTTTCATAATCCTCAGTAAAAGCATGGCATGAGGCTGATAGCTTTAATCGCCCTAGGGGCCTGCTATTTTAGAGAAACAGGTCACACCCACAGACGCCGCAACGGGTCAATGTTTTAGGCTTAGCCACGCCCACACAGTTATACTTTTGAGAACGTTTTTCACAACTTTTGACTCCTAGTGGCTTATGAGTGAAATAAGTCATTTTGAAGTCTGTAGGTCAAAAACTCTACGATAAGTTAGCTCTAATTAAGCATGTGCAAAACAGAAAAGAATAGTCATGTGACTAAAATGGCCGACTTCCTGTCAGATTTGGAAAGTGGCTCCATAGATATTTTTGTAGTTTCTGAGACACTACATAAGTGTACCAACTTTCATAATCCTCAGTAAAAGCATGGCATGGGGCTTAATGTTTCAATGGTCCTAGGGGGCGCTATTTGAAAAAAAATAGACCACACCCACCGGATGTTTGCATACATATCTGTCTGAGGTCAGATTAGTCACACTCATGCAAAATTTCCTGCAGATAAGTTGAGGAATGAGCAAATGAGAGGCAAACGTATTGCTACGCCGTTACGCCTGAATTCGCCATACCGCCACAGCCCCGCCCTCTTTCAACACCTGTCAGTACTGGATGCTAAGTGAGCCCAACATGTCAACTTTTATTTGGCAGTGATTCATATTGGTTAGATCAAAAGGGTACAATTGGGAGCTTTCAGAGTAAACACGACTTTTTCTGTTGTGAGGAGGCGGGGCCTTAAAGACGTCATCATCTGATTATTGATTGTCATTTAGGGGTGGATGACAAACAACCACAAACATTTTCGTGACTCTGTGTCCTTCGATGATGAAATTATGGCAATTTATATTTTTTAGTGAGAAGTCAGTATTAGGCCAGGAGAAGTCCTGCTGCTGAGGTGCTAAGTTGTATCGGTTGTATCAGCCCTGCTATGCAGTTTTCTACCAGCAGGGGGCTCTGATATTGTACACAACACACACGATACGGTTTATGAAACCAATTTTTAAATAGGCTATAAAACACTGAAGGAAGGTAAGTTGCTGAAATAACTAAATAAGATGATAATGGCTGTTACAAAGTTTATAGTAATATATTAACAATGTTTACTTTTCATATTTTTCAAAGATTACAACACTTTAAAAGTCACGAATTACGAGACCATCAAAAATGGTCTCATAAACCTATTGGTGTCATAATGCTGGTGTGTAACCTGACAAATAGGTCTTGCAAACCGTAAGCGCGCACACACACACACACACACACACACACACACACACACACACACACACACACACACACACACACACACACACACACACACACACACACACACACACACAGCTATCTACAATTAGAGTTTATCATTTAATCTCAGTTGTTTTTACGAAAAATCTTACATTTAGTTCTCACTGGTAACAATTTAGCTGATAATAATTGTAATTTCAATGACTTGTTAGTAACTATTTGACCTAGGATAAACATTCTTACTGAAAGTTGCTATCATTGATTTAATGTTAAAATGGTTTGCCATACAAAATTCTGGACTGATGTGCTAACAGCTAGTCTAAGTGCAGCCAGACTAGCTCTTCACTTGTGGTAAGCCCCCCCCCCCCCCCCCCCCAGTCTTACTCCACCCACATTTCAATTTTGACGGATGGCTAACGGGGCTATGCTAGCTCTTTTGACTGAGCAGTCAGTTGAAGGGGAGGACTTTTCTCCCCCTCCTTACCCAGAGGAAAGCGAGGAAATGGATTAAGGCTGTTTGGAGGAGACAAATCCTCCTCTCAGAACGACAGGACCAGGAGTTGAAACGTCTTCACGGAGAAACTGATGTCCACAGATCTGTAGAAAACAAGAATGTAAGTTTCAGTAAAAGAAAAAGGAGAGCCATGGCCACCAGGTCATTTACTCAGCCAGATGAGCTGATAGGTTACAGGTGTGTGTGACAGGTGTGTTACTGAGGATGCACCTGCTCTCTTAGCCAGATGACAGGAGGTGTCAGGTGTCCTGCAGTGGTGGTCAGCCAGGCTAATGATGAGAAGCAGAAAGAAATCCAGGACAGTGAACAATAATAATAATAATGTGTTGTGTTGCTCACCATATGTGCTCCAATAGAATCTCCACGTGTGCCTGCCTCATGGTGTAGCGTCCATGTTCCACTGAGTGTCCTACAGGAATGCACGTTATTAGTTAATTCATTTTTGTTACCACAGAAACAATATTCATGTAAAAGTTATTTACCAGGTGAGTCAGCTCACACGTCACCACCAAGTGTCACTGGACCAGAACCAGTAGCTCCTCTGTGATGTCATGACGTTCTCTAGCTCCAAGCTCACAGCAGCAACACACGCTGCCAGAGCCGGATTAACGCAAAGGCAAAGTAGGCACGAGCCTAGGGCCTGATTGGCTGGATGGGGCCCAGACAGAGGGACAAAATAAAAAATTAATTAATTTAAAATTAAATGTACAAATCTCCTTTGATATAATTTGTGGATAGGACTCCTATCTACAGTTTATTTCAATATTTATTAATTAACTAAAAATAGTGATACTGTTTATCTTAACCATAGACCGTTACATTAGCTACGTCACATTAACGCCAGCCCATGACTGTATTCTACAACTTGGGCGCCACCCAATGAAGGACGTCAGAGAAGCGGTCAGTCAGAGCGGGACAACAAAGCTAGCAGGTGTTTTTGAGTAGGCTAACTTTCACGATGCTTTCGGGTGCGGCAAAACGTAAAAAGAAAAAAAATGAAGAGGAACAAAAGAAGAGGCGGCGGGGGCTTTACAGAAGTTTCTGTCGGGCTGCTCGGGCAGCCGTCCGACAGCTGTGAACCTGCTCGAGTCAGCAGAGCCAGAGGCCAGACCCAGAGCAGACACAGCCTGAAGATGCGGTGGAAGATGCTGTAGCACCAACGCCGTCACAGAAGGATGAACTGGAAGAAGAGCAGCCAGCCAGAAATGAGCCCAATCTAGTCTTACAGCAGGAGCCTCTAGACCCAGAAAGGGTGTTAACAAGCTACATCTGATCCTGCAGTGGTACATAACCAAACTGATGACAGGATGCGTGAGTACTTTGCACTAAACCATCCCTCTCAAAATATTGCATATTTCTCTGCATCACAGAGGAAATGTGGAGACACAAACCGAAGCTTAACCAAGGAACATTTCTTTAGACGTGTTTCTGCTGCGACTGAGGCCTGTGATGCTGGAAGGCTGAAGATTATCCCAGAGTGGAGCGTGCTAAATGGTTTCCCTGGTAAGTGTTGCTGGTTTAATTAATTTTTATTTTTAAATATTTTTATTAATGTTCAAATAACAAAACTAACAATAAGTTCACACTCAGAAAATAGACACGGAATTTCTGATTCAGCAGAGGCAACAACAGCCTGAATGAGCACAAAGCAAGATCAAAACTTAAGATAATGTTTTCATTTTATTAAAATACTTTCTTTTAAGATTATAGATTGTATAAAATTTATACTGTAATCATTTAAGCTGCGTGTTTATAGTTTGTTTTTGCGCCTTTAAAACATGCTTCAGTCCATTCAAATGAATCTATTTCTTCTTGAATGTCTTTCCACCATCATGTGATTAATTTGTCAACATTTATAAATGTTGTAAGCTATTGTATTTAGCAGAAAATCTTTTTAATTAAATGTGTTGATTAAATGTAAACAGAGCAAATAAGATGAATATATTTGCTCTGTTTATAGAGTATAATGACACCTAGTGGTTATTTACTGGTACCGCCTTGACATTGACACTCCCAATGGATAAGATGAGGATAATTTATTAGTATTTAATACAGCTGTGTAATGACGTATAATTAAAATCATAAAATTGTCTGATAGAATGTTTTACATACAAACAACCAATTTGTAACCAAAGACTAGGCTACGTAAAATGTGAATGAACTTTTATAAGTAACTTTGGTAAGTTTCACATTTCAATTCATTAAATAACATCGATGGAGGGGGGGCCCATAAAATGCAGCCTGCCTAGTGTAGTCCATTTATTTAATCCGGCTCTGGCCACAGCAATAACAACACAAGCACACACACAACAAATGAGTTTTACCCATCACAATGAATCCATTTTGGTCTAAAACCAATGCTGCTTGAGGACTGATGACTTTCTGAATGGCTTCCTTTGCTCTTGTGTTCTTCCTGACATTGTAGTGGTGCGGGATGTTTCTTTGCAGAAATATATGTGAAGATGGGGTGAGCATGTTTAGAAAATAGTTGTTTTTTCTCACTCCTGCAAAGAGCTGCTCTGCACACTGGCTATTCAATTTTCCTGCAAGTTCAGGAACAATTTCAATCCTTCTTAAGATATCACGGTTGTCTTTGCTGTTGCCAGAGTTACTCTGCCCCTGCACGTAAGTATTGGAGCAGTGCCTGGCTACGTCTGGAGCTGCTGTCTCTCTGTGTGTGGTCTGGTGCTTGGGGATGTTTGACTGCCGGAGGTTTTTGTGTGCCACAGGGGCCGAGGAGGAGGATTGGATCCACGGGCCGTTCAGCCTGTGGTTCCCCGAGGACGACGCGTACCGCAGGAGGGAGGGGTCATGGAGGTTTTCACCTGGCGTGCTCATGCAGGGGTGTATTGGACTGCTTTGTCCTCTGGAGGCCCAGCAGACTTTATTAAAATACTCGTCTTTGTTTATCATTTCTTCCAGGGTGGTGGTCCCCCCTATCTAGCCACACTCCTGAAAAGACACTCCCCATCACGCACTCTGCGCTCCTCTGAACAAGGCCTGCTCGCTGTCCCTCGGTCTAGGTGTCGTACCCGTGGGGACCGGGCTTTCTCAGTCCTAGCACCGTTACTCTGGAACCAGTTGCCACCCTCAGTTAGGCTGTCCTCTTCTCTGCCAGTCTTTAAGAATCACCTAAAAACACACCTCCTCCACTTGGCGTTTCCAGAACATGTTTGATTTTGGCCCTCTATTATGTTGAATCCATTCCACAGTTTTCATTGGGACACTCAATCCATCCACTCAATCCAAATGTGTTTTACACATTTGTCCTTTACCAGAATGTTTCATCTATCTTATAATTTC